>NW_005871050.1:30512620-30568599 GCF_000147115.1 Myotis lucifugus | reverse complement strand
GGAGCTGTTGTGCAGGTATTGACCACATGAAGTGGAATTTACTTCAGCAGGTCTGGTGTAAGCCAAGATCTCCCTCTGGATGTGCCACTTGTGAAGCTAATTGGATCCTTTTCTGATGTTGTCTGAAGCTCACCATTGGGTGTATTGATTCTAGGTTTTCTTGGGAGGGACTCTGGTGCAGTTCAATGTCAGATGCTGCATGTGACTGGCCCTGGGCAACTTGTTTGGTTCTGCCAAGTGATTGCCTCTGCTTTGCCTGGGTGTGCATGGAAAAGACCAAGTTGCACACCAAGATCAGCTTCCATCAACACTGAGCCCAGAGGCAGGTCAGCAAATGGCCCAAGGTCCCCCAAGATCTGCCTTTGCATGTTTCTGCCTGCCAGCTACTTGCTATGCTCAGTCACTCAAAAAGCCTCTGGTACTTGAGTTGTATGAGGAAGGTTCTCAGTGAGTCACAAGGTAAGGAAGTGAGGTGTTTACAAAATTTATACAGGTTCAAACTAGCTTCCAGTGCTGGGTCCAAGGTCATGCAGACAAAGTCCCAGAGTACACCAAGGCTACCTACCATCTCTAGGTGCCCCCAGACATATGTGGTGGAGTGGATGTCAGAGAGTTTTCAGGGTAAGGAGAACAGAGTATATTAACTCCAAATTGATTAAGATTTGACCATGTGAAAGAGGGCGTCTGCACTAATTGAATGTGCAAGGAAGAAATGGTCCCCACTCTAGACCCACAAAATTCAGTCTGTCCCGAATTCTATCTGAACTACCTGGAGAGCCAGAGCTCTGTAGGGCAGGTCTGGCAGGTATCCAGAGGATGGGGCTAGGGTATCTACCATGAGAAAGAGGCCCCGGTCAGTCTCACAGGAAGACAGGGGAAATGTCCTACACCCTGGAGCCACACATCTCAGTCATTCAAATACCTTGAGTCTGCCTGGACATCTATCCTTCTGTCCCAAGCAGCTGACTTCCCCATAGAGCATGAGCCTCACAGGGTGTGGTGATAGGGAATAGACAGCATGGGGCTATTGCATTCCCCCAGGCTGAAGTCTTAAGGAGCAGATTGTCCCACCCAATAAGATGGTAACTCTGGCAACTGTCCCTTCTGCTCCCTAGAGCCACAAACCTGTTTCTCCTGAAATGATTCTAGTCCGCTTCACCCTCACTCTGCTGGAGCCTAGGGTGAGTGTTTCTGAAAGAGATTTTGTGCATTGACTTTCTTAGAGGCCAACTGGGTTTCTAGTATATTCCTGTCCCTCTCTGGTAGACAGAATTCCAGCAGTTTTTCACAGCCAGATACTGTATGTGTACCTCCTCCTTGTTCTGGTGCTCTGGACTGAGGAGCCCAGTGCGGGATTAAGGCCCCACACTGAATCTACAGTGGCTGCTATACTGCTGATTTTCAAGGTACTATAATTGTGAGGTTGTTGATTTTTAAGGCTAGCACGGGTGTGAGATTAGAGCATGTTAAAAATGCCACAAAACTCATTGTTATTACAGAGATTCAGCCATTTAACACTTCTTGGATTGGCATAGGCCTTTAGTTAATTTCCAGTGATCTGAAAAGATTGAGCTTGACAATTTTTGCCACTCTTGTCAATGCTTTTATAAATGAATTTATTTCTAAAGTCCTGGAAGAACTTTTAAAATAAATATTTAGTTCAACACAGAATGAATGTGTGTGGATATAGGTCTGTGTCTCTGTGTGTATAATCACTTTTTATATCTATAAATGTCATTTTATTCTATTAATCTACTTATGCTTTATAAGTTTTGCCTGTGGTTTGGTTCTAAAATATTTATTTAAAAGATATATTATTTTTACAGATATTTCTGGCTTTCCTTTAAAGGTCAGACTCCCTTCTCACTTATATCATTATCTATAGTTTTGTGTTTGGCTTTTATCAGAAGTGCAATATTCAAACATTTACCTTTCTACCTTGAACATGTGAGCAGGACACAAAGGATAATAATACAGCATGTCTTCAAGAGTGCAACAAGTCTGTAATAATAGAAAATCTAATTAAATATATTTAACTGCTCTTCATCGAAACTAAGGAAAATCCAAGACAAATAGCATGAGTGTTTGGGATGTGTATGTGAGTGTATGTTTTCTGTTCAAATAATATGTAAACCTTTATTATAAACATTCTCTCCATTTAGTTTCCTAGTTTGCTCTGCATCTCAGTCAGAATCATGATCCAAACCAAGGATCCATATTCAGAAATAAAAATATACAATCATTTAAGACCCATAGAGGAAAAAATCATTAGGCAAAAAACAAACAAATGAACAAACAAAAAAAACACACTTGATGCTAATATAAGTGTGAATACATCCAATTTACCAATATAATTCTGAAATTCCACTATTTTTATGATGTATAGTAAAAAATGCTACTACTCCCTCTTGGGATACTAACGGATCCTTTGCTATCAGTTTGTCTAAGAGCCAATCATATTTTCTCAGTGCCTATTTTGACAAAATAGTGATACGGGTAAAGTTTGGTCTTCAATGCCCACAAATTCTCCAGATTCAGTTCCTTATGTTTCTTCTGTCACAGTACATGGGCAAGCAGGTAAGCCTTCTCTATATAAGGCTCTCCAAATGACTACAAACATGTCTTATAAACGGGCATTCTCATTTAAGAAAGGAGACATAAACTACAAGATGGGATATATACCCCAACCTGAAGAATCTTACCATATATCTCCTTGTAAAACAAAAGCAGATGATGCTCTCGTGTCTCTTTTCTGCTTTTCTAGAATCCTTTACCACCTCCCCCCTCCTTTTCTCCTTCCTTTGTTCCTTTGTTCGTTCGTTCATTCATTCATTCTTTCATTTCCTTCTCTTCCTTCTTTCCTTCAAGGCACATATGAAAAGTGTCTTTTTTACATTATGTATCTCAAATATGGAGTATTAATCACATCTATAATAATAAAATTGTAATATGCAAATCGATCAAACAGCCAAACAGCTGAATGACCAGCCGGACATCCTTCCAGATGACCTTCTGGACGAAGCCGGGGCTGCAAAGGCCAACGCAGCTGCCACTGCTACGAGGGCTGAGGCAGCTGCTGGGACTGCTGCCTCAGCCCAAGGCAGCCGGGGCTGTGAAGGCCTACTCTTACATTAATTTATTGCATAGGGCCTCTAGTAAGTACATAAATAACAACACACTATTCACCTGGGAATTTTTCCAAGCAACAGAGGCTAGCAAGCTATATAATGAGCTTGCTGTAGCCTTTCCCCCTCCCTCACCCTGAATTGAAATATCAGGATATGTGACTAAAATAATATAATGCTAAACAGACCAAAACATCTAAAATCGTTTAGTTACCAATGGGCAATGACAGTTTCCCTGGTCTTTTCCATCTGCATATTTTTAAAAGTCCAGTTAGAAACAACTTGTATTTACCATATCATGAATTTTTACACAGATATATGCTAAAATTCAGTCACCTATCAACTCAGACCAAATAGCAGGGAACAATTTTCTCATTTATCCAGAATAATTCTGTCTGTGAGCATATAAGGGAAATGTAGTTAAAATGTGTCATTTCAGTTTATCTCTGGAGAGAGAACATTGAAGGAATACAGACACTTGAGTAGACAAGTTTAAATCAATGTTTTGCTATGCATTTGTCAGTTTTCTTAAATATGAAGTATGAATTTCCTATGTCATATTGAGCATTGATATTTTTGAGATAAGGAGGAGTAAATCATATATGCAAAGTGACTAATAATTAGTGATTATTGTCGACTGCAAGGAGAGTTTTCAGGGCTCCAAGTCCTGTGGATCCCCATATATAGCTACTTCATATTTAATAGACAGTTTTTTTATATTGTCATTTTCCTTAGCGCCTTCTAGCAGGAGAACATAATCCCTTTCAGGTTAACTGTGTAGAGGGAGATGATTAAGGACTGGGGCAAGAAGATAGTGCAAATTAAATTTTATCACATGGGCCACTTTTTAAATTTCTTTTTATCATTGCCAAAATCTATTTGAGTTAGAATTTTTATCTTACTAAATTGTATTCTAGTGGTTTGCAAGGGTTAATACTACTTCCAAATGGAGTACTTTAGGCCCTAAAATAATCTTAACAATCTCTATACATCTGTGTGAATTAATATCAACCTGCTTTTCTTTTTTTCCCCCTGAAGGCTCAGGCTATCTAAAGAGTAAGCTTACAGCCGCAACAGTGTTGCTCAGTGGTTGAGTATCGACCCATGAACCAGGAGGATATGGTTAGATTCCTGGTCAGGACACATGCCTGGGTTGTGGGCTCAATCCCCAGTGTGGGGCATGCAGGAGGCACCCAATCAATGATTCTCTCTCATCATTGATATTCCTTTCTCTTTCTTCCTCTCCCTTCCCTGAAATCAATAATATATATAAAAAAGCATACAGCTTCTCTTAAGCAACCTATATTTTTAAAAAATCACTAAACTTTCCTTCATAAGTAGTTTCTTTCATTATGAAAAACAATCCTATCCTGTCATAATTCACTGCACTAGAAATAAAGTGAGTAATAATAGAATACCTACACATTAGAGGCCTGATGCATGAAAATTCGTGCACTCAGAGGGTCCCTCAGCCCTGCCTGAGTACTGACCACCAGGGGGCAGCTCCTTCATTGAGCATCTGCCCCTGGTGGTCAGTGTGCTTCATAGCCACCAGTCATTCCAGGTCATTCCACCATTAGGGTCAATTTGCATATTACCCTTTTATTATATAGGATTATTATATAGGATATCAAAGCCTAAGCAACCATTAGGACCGAATGATCAGTTGCTATGACGTGCACTGATCACCAGGTGGCAGACTATCAATGCAAGAGCTGCCCCCTGATGGTCAGTGTGCTACCACAGCCAACCTCCCACAGCCAGCCAACCTCCCGAGGTCCCTCCCCCCTCAGCCAGCTGGCCCCAATCGCTGGCCAAGCCAAGGAACTCCCCACCTGTGCAAGAATTTGTGCACTGGGCCTCTAATAGTTTAATAGCAAGAAAAGAGGCAGAGGTGAACTATTGGCAAGAGGTCAAGAGGTATATGAATGTTTAATTCAACATACAGAAAAAGGAAGCAATATCTAGGTATATAGGTTTTGTATGTGTGTGAATTTATGTGAGTGTGCATTTGTGTGTGTATATAATTTATGAAGTGCAAATCTTTAGGAAATAAATCTTATTAGAGATGCTGTTCTGTTTGTTCCTAAACAAACTGGATACAGGAAAACATCAACCTTCAGCTATACTCTTGGTTTGCATAGCTCTCCTTCTCTGCCACTCCCTCCCATACAAATCTTTCACAGGGAATCATTAATACCACATGCCTGGGAATAATCCCCAAATTATCTCATTACTGGGCTGTTTAGTGCTATCAAAAGTTGGATTATTAAGGAGCTGTGTGAGGCCTTGTTTCCTGATAATGAAGGCACAATGGCCATCTGGGTGAAGATTAATATCTCACTTGGGGTTATGTAATATTTTCTTTATTTTATTCCAGTTAGAATCCTCCTTCCTAATTTTTCAAAATGCCACTGAAATCCATTTCATGAAATTTCAAAATAACTTGATGGTGATGAATCACTTTTAGAAAGAAAAATTTTGCTGAAGCTATGGATTTGCATTCCCCACATCATTTTACTTCAAATAAGGAATGCTTGGAATTTATACCTAAACAGCATTGTATTTTGACCTTATGTATTAAAAAAAAAAGGCTCTTAAGATAGTGCTTGGTTTTACTTACACTTTGTCATTATGTGAAGAGAGAAAAAATATTGTCTTCTTGCACTTATCTATTTCTAGTCAGTTTAGAACACTTATCTATTTCTAGTCAGTTTAGAACTTTTAAGGCATAGTTTGTTAAAATACTATTGAAAAAGTTAAGGTCAGAATCATTGTTCTCAGAGACAAATATATGAGTTTTCTTACTACCTGGAAATTCATCAAACGGGGCCTCAGAGAGGCAGTCCAGTTATTTTAACATCAGTGTTTTCTCTCCCACCACTCTTTTCCAATATAATTCTTTAGCCCTGCATCAAAATTAATAAGTGAAATTATCCTGCCCCAGCAATTGTAGCCTTTTGTACAACTCATTTCATACTACTCACCCTTGTTTCAAATCCCTAGAACACTCTCCTGAACTGCCTCTTGTGGCCTGACCCCCATTTTCTCTCCCTTCTGGTAGGTATTAGAAAAACAGGGTCAGTTTTCTGTCTCATGAAATTCCTATCTGGAAATCACTGGGTAATCCAACCCCTACTTTGAAAGCCACTTAATAGTTTACTGTGTGAAATGTTATTTGATATAACAAGAAATAAGAATGTTGTTAATTTGATAGGTTTTGGATAGCAGAAAGGATCACACTACCTTTTTCTTTAGCAGCAGTACATTTACCCTGCATGGAATAGGCAAATCCATGGATTTTTTTTCAAAAATGTTAAATCAAGCCAAAGAGCCAAAGTGGTTTCTCTTTATTAGATAATCATCTACTGAGTACTCAGTGTGGTGTCCTTCCAATGTAGACCAAGGGATCCGACTGTTGGTGGAGACAATGAATGTTGAAGATGTGGTTCTTGCTCATAAAGACCTGAATAAACACTTGGCTTCCTTTGAAGGAAATGGATTATTGATTTTATAATTCTTCTAGAGTCTAAAAAGATGCTAGATAGTTCCAGGACAATGTTCTAATTCCAGTTTTGCTAATACATAGGTATTTGCCTTTAGACAATGTCATTTTACATTTTTGGGTTCTTTTTTATATCAAAGTAGGGGTTTGGGCTAGATGCTTAATCTCTCTCTCTATCACACACACACACATGCACACGCACATGCATATGCACATGCACACATGCATGCACACACACACACACACACACACATTCATGTGCCCATAAGAACCAATGCAAAGTAAGGAGCCAGTAGACACAAACTGAATAGGCATGGCTTCACAGGGGAGTTTTATCAAACCTTCAAAGAACAACTAACACCTATTCTCCTCAAACTATTCCAAAAAATTCAAGAGGTCAATGGGGGAAAAGGGAGACATATGTAATATATTATGTAATACTTTAAACAATAAAACACAAAAAAATCCAAGAGGAAGGAACACTTCCACACTCTTTTTATGAGACTATCATTATCCTAATTATGAAACCAGATAAAGACACTACAAAGAGTGAAAACTACAGGCCAATGTCACTAATGAACATACATGCTAAAATCCTCAGCAAAATATTAGCAAATCAGATCCAGCAATATATTAAAAAGAATATACACCATGACCAAGTGGGATTTATTCCAGGGATGCAAGGCTGCCACAATATTCGCAAATCAATAAACATGATACATCACATAAACAAACTGAAAGACAAAAATCACATGATCATATCAATAGATGCAGAAAAGACATTTGACAACATCCAACACCCATTTTTGATAAAAACTCTCAGTAAAGTGGAAATAGAGGGATACTACCTCAAAATAATAAAGGCCATATATAACAAACCTACAGCCAACATAATACTCAAATTATTATGGGCTAAAGCTAAAACCATTTCAGCTAAGAACAGGAACAAGACAGGGATGTCTGCTTTTACCACTCTTATTTTACATAGTACTGGAAGTTCTGGCCACAGAGATCAGACAAGAAGAAGAAACAAAAGGCACCCAAATGGGAAAGGAGGAAGTAAAACTGTCATTATTTGCAGATGACATGATATTGTACATAGAAAATCCTAAAGATTCCATCAAAAAACTACTAGGTTTAATAAGGGAATTTGGCAATGTAGCCAGATACAAAATTAACACAGAAATCGATGGCATTTTATACACCAAGTAAGAATTGTCAGAAAGAGAAACTAAACAAACAATCCCATTTACCATTGCAACAACAACAACAAAAAACTTTAAGATACTTAGAAATAAATTTAACTAAAGAGGTAAAAACTTATACTCTGAAAACTACAGAATGTTAAAAAAGAGATAGTGGAAGATTTAAACAAGTGGAAGAATATACCATGTTCATGGATTGATAGAATTAACATAATTAAAATTCCTGTACTACCCAAAGCAATCTACAGATTCAATGCAATCCTTATTAAAATACTAATGGCATATTTCACAGATCTAGAACAAATATGCCAAAAAATCATATGGAACCAAAAAAAAAAAAAACAAAACAAATAGCTGCAACAATCTTGAGAAAGAAGAACAAAGTTAGAGGAATCACAATACCAGATACCAGTTTATATTACAAAGCCACTGTAATCAAAATAGCCTGTTATTGGCAAAGGAACAGGCATATATACCAATGGAACAGAATAGAGACCCAAGAAATCAACCCAAGCAATTACACTCAATTAATATTTGACAAAAGAGGCAGTAACATACAATGGAGTCACGATAGTCTCTTTAATAAATGGTGCTGAGAAAATTGGACAGATAAATGCAAAAAAAAAATGAAACTAGACCACCAACTTACACCATACACAAGAATAAACTTAAAATGGATAAAAGACTTAAATGTAAGATGTGAAACCATAAAAATCCTGGAGAAACCATAGGCAGCAAAATCTCAGATATCTTTCATAACAATATGTTTATAGATACATCTCCCTGGGCAAAGGAAATTAAGAAGACAATAAACAAATGGAACTACATAAAACAAAACAAAACAAAACAAAAAACCCAAACAAACAAACAAAACTTTTTGCACAGCAAAATAAACCATAAACTTAGTTAAAAGGAAAAACATATTTGGCAATGATATATCTGATAAAGTGTTAATATCCTAAATATACAAGGAACTCATACAACTGAACTAGAAGAAGGCAAAAAATCCAATTAAAATTGTGCAAAAGACCTTAACAGACACTTCTCCAAAGTAGATATACAAAGAGACATGAAAAAATTGTCACTGATCATCAGAGAGATGCAAATTAAAATTTCTATGAAATATCACCTCACACCTGTCAGAATGGCTACCATCAACAAATCAACAAATGACAAGTGCTGGTAATGATGTGGAGAAAAGAGAACACTAGTACACTGGTGCAGCCACTATGGAAAACATTATGAAGTTTCCTCAAAAATTAAATATGAAACTGCCATTTGACCCAGTGATCCCACTTCTAAGAATATATCCTAAGAAAACCCTAACACCAATCAGAAAGAATATATGCACCTCTATGTTCATAGAAGCACAATTTATAATAGCTAAGATCTGGAAGCAGCCCAACTGCCCATCAGTAGATGAATGGATATAAAAGCAGTGGTACATTTACACCATGGGATACTATGCAGCTGTGAAAATAAGGATCTCTTACCTTTTGAGACAGCATGGAGAGACCTGAAGGGTATTATGCTAAACAAAATAAGCCAGTCAGAGAAAGACAAATATCACATTAATCCATTCATATGTGGAATTTAAGAAACAAAATAAACTGATGAACAAAATAGATCTAGAGACAGAAGCATGGAACAGACTGTGAAATCTGAGGGAAGTTGGAGGTGGATGGATGAGTGGGTGGTATGAGATCAACCAAAGAACTTGTATGCATATATGCATAACCCATGGACACAGACAATAAGGTGATAGAGGCCTGGGGTAGGGGACAGGGCTGGGTTAGAAGGGGTCAATGGGGGGAAAAGAGGAACATATGTAATACTTTCAACAATAAAAATTTAATTTTAAAAAATGAGTCAAAGAAGGCTCCTTCTAGGATATAAAGCTTAAATTTTACTTTTTCTCTTAAGTATACAGATAGCTAAGCTGATAATTTTTTAAACTAAAGTTTCAGTTTTACCTAAAATCTGTGAATAAATTACTTTTCAACATGATCTTAAGTATCTGTCCTCCCACTTTAGTTTTGCATGCAGAAGGCAATATAGGATAATTTTATATTCTAGTCCTGGGCATATCCTCCTCATTATACATTAAACATGTCTAGCTACTGTTAGAGACCATTTATAGTATTCTGCCAAAACTAGTTTACTAAATTTTATTGTACATTTCTTGACAGCAGCAACTGTAAAATCTTCTGCTTCTTTATGGCATCTAGCACAGTGACAGGCACATAAGATAAATCAGTAAATACCTTATGTCACAGCTATCATTGGGAAATGATATTTATATATGGCACAGATTTTTGGGAATTCCTATTGAATTTTCTAAAGTTTATAAATTGGAACCACAGAATAAGACTATGGTAATAATGGATTTGCTTCGGGGAGAATCGAAGATGGCGGCATAGGTAAACACCGGAGACTGCCGCCGTAAACAACCACTTCAAAAATATAACTAAAAGACGGAACGGACATCAACCAGAACCACAGGAAGGCTGGCTGAGGAGAGACTCTTCAACTAGAAGGAAAAACAACAGCATTCCCAGGCTCAGAGGAGGCGCAGTGTGGAAAATTTAAAGGTACGGTGGTGCGGTGGTGCGCGCGCAAAGCGGGCTGGTGGCTGAGGGCGCGGTTGTCGTTTTCAATCAGGAGTGAGTCTCAGACTCTGGGCTACAGATCCGGGCGAGTCTCTAGGGACCCAGACTCAAACGGGAGAAGCGGGGCTGTCTGGCTACGGCCCCTCCGAGGTTTGCAGCGGTTGCTGGGACAGAGAGGCAGAGCCCCTGGGGATGGACTGAGAGCGGCCATAACTGCTCCCTCCCCCCGCCCTGTGGATCCCGCCCCGCCCAAGCCCTGCGCACAGCATTTGCCGATCACCTCAGGCAAAGGCTGGATTACCGCCTCCCCAGAAGACAGACGTTTTCCACACAGCTGATTCCTACTGCCAGTCGCCTGGTGGTCAAATCCCTCTAGTGTTAACTACAACAATTAAGGCTTGGCTAGAACAAGACTGCGCACAAAGACCATAAGGGGGTGCACCAAGAAAGCATAAAAGATGTGGAGACAAAAAAACATGACAGAAATGGAGGATATGGAGCTAAGAATCGCAATTTTGAGGGCTTGCTATAAATTTGAGCAGAGCCTCACGAAAACTAATGAGACCCTCGATGCTACGATAAAGAAATTAGAAAGTAAGCATACACGGACTGAAATAAAGAATATTATACCCAATAGCAGACCAGAGGAGCACAAGAATCAAACCAAAGATTCGACAAAAAACACCCAACTGGAAGAGCAAAATGAAAAAAGAATCCGAAAGTGTGAAGATAGTGTAAGGAGCCTCTGGGACAGCTTCAAGCGGACTAATATCAGAATTATTGGGGTGCCAGAAGATGAGAGACAGCAAGATATTGAAAACCTATTTGAAGAAATAATGGCAGAAAACTTCCCCCACCTGGTGAAAGAAATGGACTTACAGGTCCAAGAAGCGCAGAGAACCCCAAACAAAAGGAATCCAAAGAGGACCACACCAAGACACATCATCATTAAAATGCCAAGAGCAAAAGACAAAGAGAAAATCTTAAAAGCAGCAAGAGAAAGAGACTCAATTACCTACAAGGGAATACCCATACAACTGTCAGCTGATTTCTCAACAGAAACTTTGCAGGCCAGAAGGGAATGGCAAGAAATATTCAAAGTGCTGAATACCAAGAACCTACAACCAAGATTACTTTATCCAGCAAAGCTATCATTCAGAATTGAAGGTCAGATAAAGAGCTTCACAGATAAGGAAAAGTTAAAGGAGTTCATCACCACCAAACCAGTATTATATGAAATGCTGAAAGGTATCCTTTAAGAAGAGGAAGAAGAAGAAAAAGGTAAAGATACAAATTATGAACAACAAATATGCATCTATCAACAAATGAATCTAAGAATCAAGTGAATAAATAACCTGATGTACAGAATGAACTGGTGATTATAATAGAATCAGGGACATAGAAAGGGAATGGACTGACTACTCTTGGGGGGAAAAGGGGTGTGGGAGATGCGGGAAGAGACTGGACAAAAATCATGCACCTATGGATGAGGACAGTGGGTGGGGAGTGAGGGCGGAGGGTGGGGTGGGAGCTGGAAGGAGGGAAGTTATGGGGGGAAAAAAGAGAAACAAATGTAATAATCTGAACAATAAAGATTTAAAAAAAAAAGACTATGGTAATAATGAAATCACTTCATCTCTATTTTAACAAGTACTTACTATGTGCCAGGCATTTAATATATAATATCCCATTTAAACATTATTAAAACCCTATAAGAAAAATTCTAATATTCTTACTTACTTGTGGGGAAACATACACAGAATCATTATATTGTTTTCATAAGGTTTTATAGCTAATAAGTACTGGTGCTGGGATTTGAATCCATGTTTGTTTAGTAAGCTTTTAACTACTGTGGTATTAACTACTTGGCATTAAAGAAAACACCTTGCTGTGAACTAGAAGTAATATAATTCCATATTTTTATTTTTGTTTTTTAAATTTTTATTAAGTTATTGCATATGTGTCCTTATCCCCAAATTACCCCCCTCTCCCCACTCATGCCCTCACCCCCCTGTTGTCTGTGTCCATTGGTTAGGCCTATATGCGTGCATATAAGTCCTTTGGTTGATCTCTCCCCCTTACCCCGACTCTCCCCTACCTTCCCTCTGAGGTTTGATGGTCTGATCGATGCTTCTCTGTCTCTGGATCTGTTTTTGTTTTTAGATCCCTTCCCATGTAGAAGGGAGACAACACAACATTCACTTCTTTATCCAGATTCAATCTTGGAAAGACATCCATGTTTTCCTCGTTGAAACACACTCTACAAAAGGTTTTTTCTTATTCCTAAGCAAGTAACGTGAACTTAATATACAGAATCTCTTTGAATAGGAAGACAATTCTCATTTTCTACTATCAATTTGTGGAAATGAATAATTATAAAACTTGAGAACTGGTTCTTATTTTTAAAATAGATTTAGTTGTAAACTATTTTTTGTTTTCTTCTGTTATTAAAGTCATTGATTTTATGTTAAAGGTGTTAAAATAAATGGACAAGGATACTAATATTCTTCTAAAAATATAAGATTTTATAAAGCTGAACCTTGTATTTGTAGGCAACTAATCAATGATCCTAATGAGGATTACTTCATCTACTTCTGACTTTTAACCTGATTCTGGATGTCCAGAAGGGACAACACATAGCTATGCTTGCAGATATAACCAACTGCACAAATTTGTGCACCTTGAAAGGAACTGTGGGCCAAGAGGCTGTGGTGGGCACAGGGACGGGTCTTGGCCCATCTTCCACCCCCCTTCCCAGCCCCTCCCACTGCAGACCCAGGTCTCCTGTCTGCTGGCAGCCCCACTCCCACTGCCACCGCTCCCACGCCTTGACTTCACCGGACCAGCTTGCACCCGCTGATGGTGTGGAGCAATTGGGGCCGGTGCCAGCAGTGGGTCCGAGCAAGGCTGGTGCAGTCAGGGGTGCAAGCGGTGGCTACTGCCCCAATCGCCCCTCCACCTCCCCCTGCTCCTGAGGGGCAATTGGGGCTGGCAACCACCCTTCACACCAGCTGATGACGCTGAGTGATTGGGACCGGTGCTAGGCACTGGCAGTGGGTGCGACCAGGGCCAGCGCTGGCAGCAGGTGTGAGCACCTGGAGGGACTGTGGTGTGCGGGAGCAAAGAATTTTCAGTAACCATCAGAGGCTCTCCCCAATGACAGTGACCAGCACCCCTCCATCATCTGGCGCCCTTGCGCACCTGCTCCATGATACCACCCCGGGGCAACTCCCGCCCTGTTCCATGCGTGCCCTCTGGTGGTCAGCTCATGTCATAGTGACTGGTTGTTCAGTTGTTCGGCCATTCAGTGTATTTGCATATTAGGGTTTTATATAGATAGAGGCCTGGTGCACAAAAATTTGTGCACTCGAGGGGGGGGTCCCTCAGCCTGGCCTGTGCTCTCTTGCAGTCTGGGACCCCTCAGGGGATGACCACCTGCTGGCTTAGGCCCGCTCCCCGGGGGATTGGGCCTAAGATGGCAGTCAGACATCCCTCTGGCAGCCCAGGAGCCCTTGGGGGATGTCCACTTGCCAGCAGGGAGCAGGCCTAAGCTGCAGTCGGACATCCTTAGCGCTGCTGAGGAGGCGGGAGAGGCTCCCGCCACCACCACTGTACTGGCAGCCGTCAGCATGGCTTGTGGCTGAGCAGAGCTCCCCCATGTGAGAGCGCACTGACCACCAGAGGGCAGCTCCTGCATTGAGCGTCTGCCCCCTGGTGGTCAGTGTGTGTCATAGTGACCAATCATTCCCAGTCTTTCTGCTGTTAGGGTCAGTTTGCATATTACCCTTTTACTATATAGGATAGAGGCCTGGTGCACGGGTGGGGGCCGGCTGGTTTGCCCTGAAGGGTGTCCCGGATCAGGGTGGGGGTTCCGCTTGGGTGCCTGGCCAGCCTGGGTGAGGGGCTGATGGGTGTTTGCAGGCTGGTTGCACCCCCTTCAGGGTGGGGGTCCCCACTGGGGTGCCTCGCCAGCCTGGGTGAGGGGCTGATGGCTGTTTGCATGCTGGTCAAGCCCCCCCAGTGGGGACCCTCACCCCATGGAGGTTTGGCCAGCCTGAGTAAGGGGCTGATGGCTGTTTTCAGGCTGGCCACACCCCCTTTAGGGTGAGGGGTCCCCACTGGGGTGCCTGGCCAGTCTGGGTGAGGGGCTGAGGGCCGTTTTCAGGCTGGCCAAGCCCCCCTGGTGATGGAAGCTCCCAGCCTCTCCTTCTTTTCTTTTTTTTTTTATTCTGGTATTTATTTACCTTCTATAATTGAAACTTTGTAGCCTTGAGAGGAGCTCAGAGCCGGCCAGGCCAGGAGGAAGCTAAGCTTCCTGCTCACTCCAGCTCTGTGGCCATGGCTGGCTGAAAGCAGGTATCTGGGGTTTATTTATCTTCTATAATTGACACTTTGATGCTTTGAGTGGAGCTCAGAGAAAACCGCGGCAGGCAGGAAGCTTGGCTTCCTCCATCATTGGGGCAACCAAGCCTCCTGCTTGCTCCAGCTCTGTTGGGTTAATTTGCATATAGTCACTCTGATTGGCTGGTGGGCATGGCTTAAGGCATAGCAAAGGTACGGCGAAGGTACGGTCAATTTGCATGTCTGTCTTTTATTAGTGTAGATGATAGATAGATAGATAGATAGATAGATGATAGATAGATAAGGAAATCAACCATTCTCTCACTCGGTATATTGCTAACCCAGCAAGGAAACTGCTGTCAACAATTCAGAGTTTGGAAACTAACCTGTCTTTTCTGTTCAAGGGTCTTTCTCTCTTTGTTCAAGAACAATGGGCATTTAAGCAAATACTTCTCTATCTCAGTTCTGTTTTAAAGCTGCTCATGGCTGCTTGTTAGCTGTCAATAAGTTTGTTATCTTTCTTCTCTAGCTTTTTAATCTATTTTTAATTTCTTTTATTTTCAATTATAGTTGACATACAATATTATATTAGGTTTAGGGGTACACCCCAGTGATTAGACATTATATAACTTACTAAGTAATCATTCCAATAAATCTAGTACCCATCTGCCACCCTACATAGTTATTAGAATACTAGAGGCTTGGTGCACAAAATTTGTGCATGGGGAGCTGGGTCCCTCAGCCTGGCCTGCACCCTCTCGCAATCCGAGACCCCTTAGGGGATGTCTGGCTGCCAGTTTAGGCCCGACCCTGCCTAAACTGGCAGTGAGACAACCTTCTTGCAATCCGCAATCCGGGACCACTGGCTCCTAACCACTCTCCTGCCTGCCTGATTGCCCCTAACCACTCTGCCTGCCTGTCTGATCACCACTAACTGCTCACCTGCCTGCCTGATCACCCCTAACTGCCTCTGCCTCAGCCCCCGCCACCACGCCTTCATCCGGAAGGACGTGCAGAATGAAGTCCGGAAGGTCGTTTGGCTGTCTGGTTTAATTAGCATATTACACTTTTATTATTATAGATCACTGACTATTTTCTTTATACTGTACTTTACATCACCATGACTATTCTTATAAAAAACTATTGAATTTATTGTCATGACATTGGCTTGTAAAACCATCCAAATTTTAAGTGTACAACTCAATAAAACATCATCTGCACATTGCAGCATGTGCCCATCAGCCCAAGCAAAATCTCTTTCTGCCCCCGCCCCCAACTACCTGTAACAGCCAGGTACTGTAGCAATACTTCTTTTTAAATATATTTTTATTAATTTCAGAGAGGAAGGAAGAGGGAGAAAGATAGAAACATCAATGATGGGAGAGAATCATTGATCAGCTGCCTCCTGCATGCCCCACACTGAGGATTGAACCTGCAACCTGGGCATGTGTCCTGACAAGGAATTGAACTGTGACCTCCTCATTCATAGGTTAATGCTCAGGCTCAACTACTGAGCCATGTCAGCTAGGCCAATTTGGACTTCTTAATCCCCTTACATTTTTCACCCATCCCCCAAACTTCCTCCCATTTAGCAGCCATCAAAATGTTCTCTGTATCCATGAGTTTGTTTTTGTTTTACTTCAGTTACTTTTATTCATGTTTTGATATGTATTTATTGCCATTTTATTCATATTTCTTCTTTTCTTATTCTCCTCCTTCTTCTATTTCTTCTCCTTCTCATTCTTCTACTTCTCTTCCTCTTCTACCTCCTCCTCCTCCTGCTTCTCGCCCCCCCCTTCTTTTTCTTGTTCTTCTTTGTTTTACTTTTTTACTGTTGACAATATTACAGTAGTCTCCATTTTCTCCTCTTTGTCCACATCCACCCATCCCTGCCTCCCCTTCACTCTGGCCATCACCACACTCTTGTCTGTGTCTAAGACCCTTTAACATTTCATGCATTACTAGTTTGGTGGTGATGCATTCCTTTAGCTGTTCCTTGTGTAAATTAACCTTGTTTGTAGGTCCTTGCTTTCCATTACTTTGGTTATTTCTTGCCATCCCTTCTGGCCTGCAAAGTTTCTATTGAGAAATAGGCTGACAGTCTTATAAGAGCTCCCTTGTAGGTAACTAATAGCTTTTCTCTTGCTGCTTTAAAGATTATCTTTGTCTTTATACTTGCATTTTAATTATGATGTGTCTTGGTGTTAGCCTTTTTGGATTTGTCTTGTTTGGGTTTTTTTTTGTACTTCCTGGACTTGTATGTCTATTTCCTTCACCAGGTTAGGAACATTTTTTGTCATTATTTTTTCAAAGAGTTTTTCAATTTCTTGCACTCTCTCTTCTTCTTCATCCCCATAATATGAATGTTGGTACTCTTGAAGTTGTCCCAGAAGTGCCTTACTCTATTTTTCTTTTTGAATTCTTTTTTTTCTTTTTGCTGTTTGATTGGGTGTTTTCTGTGTCCTTATATTCCAAATACCTGATTTTATTTTCAGTTTCATCTACTCTACTATTGATTCCCTGTTAATTATTCTTCATTTCAGTTAATGTATCATTCACTTCTGATTGATTCTTTTTTTGTGGTTTCCATGTACTTTTTTATGATGTTGAAATTCTCTCTAAATTCAACTCCTCCTCCTCCTCCTCTAAGTTCCTTGAGCATCCACATAACCAGTATTCTGAACTCTGCATCCAGTAAATTGCTTATCTCTGTTTTATTTAGTTCATTTTCTGGAGTTTTATTCTGTTCTTTCATTTGGGAAGTGATTCTGTCTTCTTATTTTGGCAACGTCCCTGTGTTTATTTCTATGTATTAGGTAGAGCTGCTCTGTCCCCTGGGCTTTACAGAGTTTCCTAATGTAGTAAGTGTCCTGTAGGGTCCAGCGCCATAGCTCGCCAATCACCCAAGTGTGTCACTACAGGTGCAATCCCTGTGTGGGCTATATATACCCTCCTGTTGTAGTTGAACCTTGGTTACTTTTGGCATATCAATGGGAAGGATTTACCCCAGGTGAATCCCTGAAAGGGCTGGCTGTGACCACTCATCACCAAGGGGGATCCATTTTGCAGGGGCTCAACCCACAGAGCAGGACTTGCTCAGTGGGGCTCTGGTGTCTGCTGAATCCACCTCTTGTATGTGTTACTGTGAAGGTGTTTGGGTGCTGTTTCAATGTTATCTGGAGCTGTTTACCAGGTGCACGACCCTGGGGCCTCCCAGGAGGTACAGAACAAGGTCAGCTGCCGCTGTGTTTTTCCCAGGGCCACCTGGATTGAGCTACAAAGTGATATGCAGCTGGCTGCTACATTTGTTGGGCTTAGAGGTGCCCAGGAGAGTCCAAGCTGAAAACCACAGCTGACTGCTGCTATTTCTGGGCCTAAGGCCACTTAGTGAGAGGTACGGGGCACACTAAGTCCTAATGCTACTTGTTTGAGAGATTTTAGGAAAGTCTTGAGCCTGAGCCAAAACAGGCCATTTGTATGGAAAAGGCAGTGGAAGCAGATTGGGTGGTCCCACAAGTTCGATAGAATGGGGTCTCAGGGAATCACCAGGATGTGGCAAACAGTGATAGACAGGTTGATGGAGACTCAGATATGGCACCCACATGCTGGTTTTGTGGGGGGAGGGTTCAGCAAAGGAACAATGGCCTCTGCTAGCACTTTTGTCTTGAGACAGCTGCCCCCCTCCTCAGATCTCACCCTGATGCTATACTCTTCAATTCCTCCCTGTATGTCTCTGGTGATTTCAAGCTGCTGCCCTAGTACTGGAGCTCAGAGACATTGAGTTCAAGTCTGTGCGTAGGCCCTTCAAGAAGAACTGCCTAGGACTCCAGCAGACTCCATCTCAGCCTCAATTCTTGCTGGTTTTCAGCCACAAGTTATGGGGATGTCTCTTCCCAGAACTGGAGCCCTGGTCTTAGAGGTCTTATGTGGGGCTGGGGCGCCTCAATCCTTAAAGGGGACCTTTAAAGCTAAGGAATCCCTCCTGATTTTCATCTACCACATGTGGGTGTGGGACCAGCCCATTCCATGTCTTCACCCCTTCTACCAGTTTTCGATGTGGCTTTTTCTTTAAATCCCTAGATGTAGGATTTCTATTAAGCTAGATTTCAGGCAGATCTGAATGATGGTTGTTCTGTAGTTTAGTTGTAATTTTGATATGGTTGTGGGAGGATTTGAGTATCATAATTAACTAACAGTCGTCTTGACCAGAAGTAGAGCTTTTCTGTCTTTTAAAGACACAAGATCCCTTGAGCATGCTTAGCGGGAGTACTTTATTCCTGACATTATTGATACCACATATATGTCATCCTAGCCATACAAATTGGCATATCCCAAGGATTTGGAAAGGATAGAGGTAGCACTACTGAAAGTCAGAATTGATGGTCCACGCGAGTCATCCACATGATGATTTTGTCTTCTGAATTACAAATCAGAAATCTTTAGGTCTCCAGCAATAAGTATGGTCCTTAGGAAGCTGACCTTTGTTGGAGCCAGACTACTTAGTGACATTAGTTTACATAGGGCCTAATCTCAAGTATTTTAGGCTTTTTATTTAGCTGCTTTTCATTATCAAGACATATTTAGTAAAGACACTTTGCTTGGGGCAATGGGTGAATGATGCAGTGTGCAGATGATGTTTTGTTGAATTGTACACTTGAAAACTGTATGGTTTTGTGAACCAATGTCACCCTAATAAATTCAATGAAAAATAGATAAATAATAAAAGAGAACATATAAATAAAAATGCATGCTTTTAGCATAACTGAATAATATATTGATTCAAGTTGGTTGGAAATCAAATGTTAAAACTGCTCTATCTTCTGCAGCTAATAATTTTTGGCATTGAGATTATTTTTAGGATGGGAGAACATTCTGCATGAGTGCTCTGATTGGTCATTGAATATTAATTGTCTGCAGATGTAGTGTTTAGAACTCCAACTTAAGGTTGACAAGAATGATAGCTTTCATTTGTATGCAAAAACTCCAACTGTCCCTTCAAGATGGTTAATTGAACCCTGCACCATGTGTCACTCTTTCTTTACTTCTTAATAGATAAAAATGAAAAGAGAATGGATATTTGAGCCATTATCATACATGCTTCGCAAAATCACCTTGAACCAAATGGGTGACTTTATCATCTTGCTTTTCAATTGCACACTTATTTTATTTTCATCAAATTAGGAGGATCATGAACTATATCCTAGTCCTTTCCAGCTGCTATGACAAAATATTGTAGACTGTGCAGCATATAAAATATATAAATTTATTTACTAGTGTTCTGGAGTCTGGGAATTCCAAGATCAAGACACTGACAGATTCGGTGACAACTTGCCTCCTCATTGAGAGTTGTCTTCTCATTATAACTTCACATGACAGAAGGGACAAGGTATTTTTCTGATATTTCTTTTATATGGGCACTACTCTGATTCTGATTCATGACAGCTTTGCCCTCAGGACCTAACACCTTCCAAATGCCCTACTTCACAAAACTATCATATTGATCAAGTTTCAACATATGAACTTTTAATGGACACAAACATTTAGACCATAGCAAACTTGTATAAGGTGCATATTTATTCATTGGAAAATATCAAACACAGTATATTATCTCTGAAATATTAAGACTTTAACAGTGATATATCTAGCTTTGTATGAGACATTTTTAGGGTTTTGTTTGTTTGTTTGTTTGTTTGTTGTTGTTGCTGTTTTCAATCTTTAGTCATGTAAATTCCAAAGTCTCCATTATCATCTATGATCTGTATTGACCTGGTGGAAAAGAAAAGGGCATGAAAAAACATTCATAGGAGGTTTTTATGGGCCAGGCCTGGAAGTACTATATATCACTTCCATTCACATTGCATTGGTTAAAACTCAGACTCATAGTCATACCTAATTGCAATGGAGTCTGACACATGTAATCTAGGTATGTGCTTAGAAAGAAAAGAAAATAGATTCTGCAGATTTTGCTAGCAGTCTTTATCATAGAAAAATTTGGGGACATTGCTGGCTTCATGGGCATATGACCTGTATATTCACATAGAATCACACACAAAGAAGGGTCCCACACTTGATTTAATGATCTGTTGTTATTGTCTTGAAATTATTTATAACTTTTGAATTAGGAGACCCACATTTTTGTTTTGTAATAAACTTTACAAATTATTTACCTGCTCCAGCTTGGGGGAAAAAATGACAGAGCATAAGGCAGAGCCAGAGCAATATGGGGACTTTTGGGCAGTCAGCAAGCATTTACTTCACATGGGTTTGATTAATGAACCATTGTTGTTGACCACTAGAAAGCCCTCTCTCAGGATGCTTTCCTGTTCTACATTTTTTATTACTGAGTTATATGACACATAAATTATACTTATCACATTTTCAGATGAGAGAAAGTTGGGAGGAACAGTTAATTCTTTGGAGGAGATAATTCTTATTAAAAAAGATCTCAGTAGTTTGGAATGATGGGTTGAAACTAACCAGATGACATTTAATCAGAAAAAAATGTAAAGTTTTTCATTCAGGTCCAAAAATTCAACTGCAAAAGTACAGTCTTGGGACTCTTTTGCCTAAGAGCACAAGCAGGGTGACTAGGTTGCCAAAAATGCTAATTCAGTCTTAGTCTGCATTATAGGAAGGGAGGGTGCAGAACAATAGAAGTATTGGTTCCACTGCACTTTAGATGACAACTGAAATTGCATGTTCAGTTTATTGTGCCATGTTTAAGAGGCCTATTGACAGACTAGATTGTGCCCAAAAAAGGATTTCTAGGATGTTAAGGGTTTTGAAACACATGCCACCTAAAAGACAATGGACAATTGAAGGAACTAGAAGTGTTTAACCTGGAAAAGGGAAGATTTTCAGAAGGTCAGAGGGTGAAAAAGATCAAGAAATCTGTCAGCAAATATTTTAAGCATTGGTGTGTAGAAGGCCCATTGCTTAATTTTTTATTATTCCAAAAATCAGAAATAATACAAATAGATAAAACACACAAAGAGAAATTTTACCTGAATGCAAATAATACATTTTAATAGAGTTATTTAGTACTGAAGTGGTAAAACGTGTGAGGGAGTGAACCTATTGAAGAAAAATTGTCAAGCCAAAGCTGAATGGTGGGGACTCTTTAGCAGGAACTCATGTGTTAGGAGAATAGAGTCTTTCTAATTATGATTCTGTGGGACTAAATGATTGTTGAAATGACATAAATTGATCAGGATTCTATTAAACTTATATTTAACAAGGACTCTGGAGCCAGACTGCCCAAATTCAATCCTCAGTTCTGTTCCTTACTACAATGTGATCTCCACCAAGTCACCTGATTTCTTGATGCCTCAGTTTTTTTATCTATAAAATGGAGATAATAATAGTATGCTCTTCATACATAGACTTGTAAGCATTAAATGAAATAATATCTATGTCCTTAGAACAGTGCTTAACTTTTAGGAGTGCCATTTAAGAGTTACATATTATTATGTTCCAGAAATGTAAATGATTATGATTCTTTTCCATTTTCTTCAGTAAATGTAGCCTTTAATTGCAGTTAGATAAATTTATAGTATATATAAAATAGAATGTCATGATGACAAAATCATCTAAATCACTGAACAAGCAACTGAAATTTTCCTGTAGATTTCCTCTTCTGGGACCTCTAAAAATGCCATAAGATAGCTATATTATATCTCCGGGATGCCTTGTTGGAAGTTGTAACTTTAGAAGGACATTTCCCCCTTCATAGCTTATATTTTTTAGAGTTTTTAAAAATGCATAGGGCTTTTATTACAGGATGGGGCAAAAGTAGGTCACAGTTGTGAGTATGCAAAACAGAATTTATTCTTGTATTATTATTTAATCATTGTATTATTTCCATACAAACAACTGTAAACCTACTTTTGCCCACCCTGTATTTCATTTATTTATTTATTTTTATTGCTGGAAGTATTACAGATGCCCCCCTTCTCCCTCACTGACCCCCTCCTCTCACTCCCATCCCCTCCCCAGGCCTTCACCCCACTATTGTCTTTGTCCATGAGTTATGCATATATGCATATAAGGTTGATCTCTTCCCTTCCCATCCCCTTCCTTCTGAGAATCCTCAGTCTGTTACATGCTTTCATGTCTCTGGATCTATTTTGCTTGTCAGATTATTTTGGTCATTAAATTCCACATATGAGTGAGATCATGTGATACTTGTCTTTCTCTGACTGGCTTATTTCGCTTAGCATAATACTTTCCAGGTACCTCCATGCTGTCTCAAAGGGTAAGAGATCCTTCTTTTTTAAAACTGCATAGCATTCCATTGTGTAAATGTACCACAACATTTTTATCCATTCATCTACTGATGGACATTTGAGCTATTTCCAAATGTTATCTATCTTAAATTGTGCTACTAGGAACAGAGGGGTGCATATATTCTTTCTGATTTGTGTTTTGGGATTCTTATGATATATTCTTGGAAATGGGATCATTGGGTCAAATAGCAGTTTCATATTTAATTTTTTTGTGGAAACCTCATGGTTTCCATAGTAGCTGCACCAGTCTGCATTCCCACCAGCAGTGTACTAAGTTTCCCTGTTCTCCACATCTTCACCAGCACTTGTTATTTGTTAATTTGTTGATGGTAGCCATATTGGCAGGTGTAAGGTGGTACCTCATTGTTATTTTAATTTGCATCTCTCCAATAATTAGTGACATTGAGCATTTTTTCCATATGTCTTTTCGTCATTTGTATTTCTTATTTTATTTAATCCTCATATTAACAATACAAACTGCACAGGGATATTGCCATCCCTATTTTGAAGATGAGAAAACTAAGCAATGTGAAAGTTGAATGAATAGTCCAAAGTCACAGAATAAATGATTAGTGGAGGAAGGATTAGAACTCAGGTCTCTTGAATTTTATCCCAGGGCTTGGGTAATATACCAAGGGAGACTGAGTTTCTTTTAGTTTATCCATTCCATGGGTGACATTTCATTAAGCAGGTGGAGTGGCTTATATTATTCTCCAAATAATTTATCTATCTGCCTTTCAGAAACATTGATATCAATCTAAAACTTCAGCCAACCACCGTAATTTCCTTTTGATTTCGCAGGGTTTACAGGGAATCAATAAAATATTATCTACATAGCTACTATTAAAACGCATCCACGAGCTCATTAATTTACTTATACATTATTATATATTTTATGCTTGTAGAGAAAAATGCAATAAGCTTAACCAGGTGGAAGTTAATCTTATATATATATTTTTTAATCTGGACCTCTATACACAAGTGCTATGATGGCTCATGGTATTGGGAAATTGAATTTTTGGTGTGAGACTTGCTTTGGTGATTCTGGTACTCTGTCTCTCCACTATTCCTACTTCTTCCCTTCAGTACCCCACCCTTGTTTTGTTCAACCTTTCTATCCTTGTCATATGTATTTTCAGTCATATGTTGTATTGGTCCCACCCTAGATGTAAATACAGCTTAATGTTCCCTTTAATTAGCAAATTAATAATAATTGCTACCATTTATTAAGAACTAAATATAAGTTAGGCCTGTACTTTTCACTTTAGAAGCATCATCTTATTTGATCCTTATAGCAATCCTAACGAGTGGGTAATATTACCACCCACAGTTATGCATGCATTAAGGAAATGAAATCCCAAAGTGGTTAAGGAACATGATCAAGGTTGCATAGTAAGTAGCAGAGCCAGGATTCAAACTCAGATATTCTTAATGCAGAGCCTATGCTTTAAATAACATCATAGGGTTTGTGACCTAGATAGTCGGTGGCAGATGTTTTTGAAATTTGGAAGAGGCTTTTCCTATAAAATCATAACATATAAGAAGCCATCTGCTATGAATTAGGGTGAGATCAGCCTGATGCTAATGAACATCACAGACATTTCCAAGGTCTGGATACACATAAGATAGGCAGGAGTGAGGAGCTTTTGCTGTTCCAGGAATTAAAATTCCCTCAAGTACTAGGCAGTGACTTTTTCTTCTTTTGGGTTGTCTGAGACTAAATGCCTAAATGCTCATGACCTCCATATATCTGGCTCATGTTAAAACATTGATGGGGCATTGTCCCATAGACAAGATTCAAAAGGTCTGGGTTTCATTCAGACATATAACTAGCCTGTCAGGCTAAAATCAGAGAAGTAGACACTGAATCACCTAATGCAGCAAGATCGATCTGCAGTATTTTCACTGGTTTGTAACCCCAGGTAACCACTCTACCAGAAGAGTTTCCTGAAAAGTCTTTTGTTCTCTCACAAATGACTTGACCATTTCTTGACTAAAGATAGTCTAAGAGAGAAAGTGCATGTTTACTGTAGAAAGATTCAATGGCACCAGATCAGTGAGGCATAAGGCACCAGATCAGTGAGGCATAAGGCCAGAGCAGCCTTGAGTACCCATGTTTCCATCTGTGCTGGAATTTTATACAAGGAAGCATTAGTCAAGATCAGGGGATGATGGTCTGGAGAGAGGAGACATTCAGACCTGCAGGTGCATTAGATCACAACTGTAAGCTGGTTTATTTATTCCAATATAGAGATGATGACTGTAGTGGGGAGTGACAGAGATTGAATGTCATGTCAAAGCTTTAGCCTGCCTTATGATATTCAAAGACTGCTTATTCACAGCTACATATTCTATTTCTAAGCACTGGGTTCAATCTCTTGACAAAATCATATCAGGAGATGAATGATAATGACAGATGAGGAAATGCATATGCTATCAGAAAATATGGGGCTGCCTTTAAAGTTCCATAGCTAGTGGGAAAACTTTTGAGGTTGATTCAGAAAGGCAGGGCAGTCTGTTTCAGGACACTTCTCACTTTGAAAAAATTCTGAGATATTTTTCCTGTTTTATTTGATTATTCTTCATTCAGTAATCATATATTTAAATAACCTAGCCTAAATTTTCTCCTTGAAAGTGTGAACAGTCATAATTTACTTCATGTGAAAATCAATTTCAACATCATAGGTCATCAACTTATATTTGGTTAATTAAATTAGTGCTCATCAGTGTGAAATAGACAGGGAAAAAGCTTGAAAAATTCTAAGAGAGCTGCCATCATGTGAGAAATTACTCAAGATTTCTAAGGGCTAGGTAGTAACTTCAGTGATGAAAATGAAAGCAAAATGACTTTATTGTCAGATATTGTTCTAGTGGTATTGAGTTAATTTGAAATATTTTTACATATTCATCCTAGAGAGATTCAGGGAGCAAGATCAAGTTTTAAAGTGAGACATAGATTGGATAACAGTTTTGCCACTTTGGCTAGCTGGGTGACCTTGGTCAAGTTACCCACCCTCTGAACTTTAATTTCCTCAACAATAAAACAGGAGTCAGGGAATTGGGGTTTAAATGCTAGTTCTGGCCCTTAGTATGTATGTATCCTTAGATGAATAATTTCACTTCCCTAAACCTCAGTTTCCTCATCTGAAAAGTGAAAATAGCATCCTGAAATTTATAGGTTTTTTTATGACCATGCATCTCACTTGTTCGTGCAAACAAATGGATTACTCACCATTATGAAAACTTCTCTGGAAATGCAAAGCTGATGAGAAGGGGAGTAAAGGGATAATGCCTTGTGATTAATACCAACTATTTTCAATTTTAAACCTCAAACTACCTCTTTATGTTAGCATGGCTCTCCACTTATGAGGACAATTTCTTCCTGAGTTCAAAATATCACATCATGTTTAAATCCAACAAAATATTATTCTGCAAGTTAGAAAATTATCCCTGCCATGAAAAAATTTATTCTAAAGCAATTGATTATATTTAATATCCACAGTTGTAGTCCTTATTAGATACTATTCACACATTCAAATTATTAAACTTGCTTAAGTCATATTTTGCTTGTCCTTGTTGTTTTGCATTACAAAATATGTTGATAGACTATGAATGCCTAATAAGTTTAGCAGCTACAAATAAATAAATAAATCATAAGCTGAAAACAAAGTATCACAACCAGCTCAATCTACTCAAATAATTGCCTTGATGGCCTTTTGTTTGAGATACAAAGATTATGTCTATATCTAAAAACTGATATGGCTGAAATGAGACCAGTAAAGAAAAGTTAGTTTTATAAAAATACAACATATGCACGTATGTAGTTGTTCCACATGACAGCCAAGATGTAATATTCCTCTTTATATTCCATTTTTTTATTACCTCTTGTGACATTTTATAGACAGGATAATGCCTCCCCCAAAAATGTTCACATCTTAATTTGTTATGAGAATATGTCAGGTTGCACAGCAAAGGCAAATTAAGTTTGAAAATGGAATTATGGTTGCTAATGAACTGACTTTAAAGTAGGAAAATTTTCTTGACTTATTAAGGTTAGCCCAGTGTAATCACAGGATCCTTAAAAGTAGAAGAGGGAACCAGAAGAGAATGTTGGAGTGATGTAATGTGAGAGGGACTCAACTTGTCATTGCTGGCTTTGAATATGGAAGAAGGCCAAGCATTAAGGAATGTGGGCAGCCTCATTCCAGAAGCTGGAAAAGGAAAGGAAATAAATTATCTCCTAGGGCCTCAGAGAAACATGCAGCCCAGCCAACATATTAATTTTCACCCAGTAAGACCCACATCAGACTTCCAAACTGTAAGGTACTAAGAAATGTGTTTTGGTAACTTGTTAGAGCAGCAATGAAAACTAACGCAGGCGATTACCACTTTTTGTCATTTAGTGAAGCCATTTGTATATACACATCTCTTATACTATATTAACCCTTTTGATATAACTTTGTGTAGGCAGTAGGAAAGGTAAAGAGGGAAAGGGGGGATAAATGGTGATGAAGGAGACTTGACTTGGGGTGATAAATACACAATAAAATATACAGATGATGCAATGTATAATTGTATACCTGAAATCTATATAATTTTATTAATCAATGTCACCCCAATAAATTCAATTAAAAATAACAAAGAGAAAAATGAAAAAAAGTCTTCAAATTTTTAATTTATATCTTCAACCTCAGCACATACATAAACACACGGTTTTCTAGAGTACCTTTCTTTTCTTTTTTTGTTAATCCTCACCCAATGATATTTTTTTTTCATTAATTTTTAGTGTGTAGAAGGAAGGGAGGGAGAAGGAAAGGGAGAGAAACATCGATTTGAGAGAGATATATTAATTGGTTGCCTCCTGCACGCACCCTGAACAGAGAGAGCTGGGAATCGAACCTGCAACCCAGTATGTGCTTTGACTGGTTATCAAATACATGACTCTTTGGTGTGCAGGCCAATGCTCTAACCCCTCAGCAAAACCAGACAGGGCTAGAGTACCTTTCTATAATAGAACTATAAATGTTTGTTAACTGTTTGAAATAATGAATGATACCAAATAATTTAAGATTGACTTTCCATCCCTCTTTTATCATTTTAAATAGAGCACATGTTTTTTTTTTCTTACATCTCAGTATTCATTATTCAAAAAATATTTTAAAGAAAGAATAAATTTTTCCCTTTTAAGTCAAGGAGTATGTGTCTTGCTCATGAAACACTGGCATCATTTTAATGAGAATGGCTTATTATTTATTTAACCTACCATATCTATAACACCATCTATATAAACTATTAGTATTGAATACTGTTGGGTTTGACTTTGAAAACAATGTAGAAATTCTAATTTTATGAAGTCTCATCCCACATTTTGCCCTGTAGAATTGTGTAGACACAGCTAAAATTATTCAGCCAATTTATCCCCCAAACTCCACCAATTCAATAAAAGCTCTCTTTTTTGGTGATATTTATACAGAAACAGGATGTAAATTAAAAACAAACATTCTTCAAAAAAGAAGCAAGAGTGGTGATAGTATAGAATAGTGGCTATGAGCTCAGACTCAAAAGTCAAATAGACTTAGGTTGAAACCTAGACCCATAATATATTTATCAGCAATATGACTTTTGGCAAGTCTCTTAATCTCACTGAGCCTCAGGTTTTTCACCTGTCAAATGTTGATAATATTAAGAAATACTTCATACATTTTTGTGGGGATTTAAAGAGGAGATAAATGTAAGAGCTTAGCATGGACTGCATGCTTAAGCAATGTTAGGCATAGTGCAGTGACAAGAATATTAGCTTTAATTAGGAAACATGGGTTTTGGTTTTCTTCATCACTGATATACTATATGATCTTCAGCCAATCTCTTTCTTTTCTGTCTTTCACTTTTTTCATCTGTCATAATAGTTAGATGAATTAGACAAATAAGAGCTTGCTGAGTTCTAAAATTACCTATCCATGAGTATCCTCTTATATTCTTAGGCATCAATGTCTGTGTCAAACTTATGGAATATGAGAGATCAGTAACCATAGAACAAAATGAGGAGCTTGATGCAAGTTCAAAATTGATCCATGACATAAAGATGTGGTGTGTGTGTGTGTGTGTGTGTGTGTGTGTGTGTGTGTGTTGGGGGGGGTGTTATTCAGCCATGATGCAGAAGGAAATGCTGCCATTTGTGCCAATATAGGTGGACCATGAGGGCATCATGCTAAATGAAATAAGTCAGACAGAGAAATACTTAATGATATCACTTATTTGCGAAAGTTAGTATATGTGGAACTTTTAGAAACAGAGTAGAATAGTGGTTGCCAGTGGTTGGGGTGAGGAGGATCTGGGGGGCTGTTAATAAAAGAGTGCAAACTTTCAATTAGAAGATGAATAAGTTCTGGGAATCTAATGCACAGTGTGGTGATTATAGTTAACAAGACATACTTTAAAGTTGCTAAGAGAACAGACCTTAAGTGTTTTAACCACAAAAAAGAAATAATAATTATGTGACATGATGGATGTGTTAGTTAACACTATGGTGGTGATCATATTACACTATATAAGTATATCAAATCAACACATTGAACACTTAAACATAGAATGTTATATTTCAATGTATCTCTGTAAAGCTAGAAAAAATTAAAATTAATACAGTCTCTATGTTTAACCTCTCATATTTATTTCAGTCCTTAGAATACCCCAAATTCTGTATGGAACTCAGAAGTACACTATCTTGTATATTTTATTTGATAGTTATCACATTTGGAATGTTTAAATATCAGCAGTATAAGGGCCCAGGGAGTGCTATTTTAGAGACAGAAGTCAAAATCTTACTTAAGGAGGAAAAGGTAAGGTGAAGAAAAAGCGTGCTCTGTGAAGAGAAAACAAACAAGCAAAAAGCCTACTATCACAACCTCTAAGTATCTATTTTCCCAAAGGTTATTTTCTTTTAAAAATAGAAGAAGTTGTTTTTTGTCTGGGTAGATTTGTGCTGAATAAACTTGCTTCTCTCCAAAGAAGGGCCCTGTATTAAATGAAATTGAGAAGAAATTGCTCTGTCTTTATGCTCAAGCTTTCCTAAAGCTCTTGCATTGCTCAAACCTCAAATATTAGTGGAAATAAAATATGGAATCTAGAGGAAAAGACACCTTAGGGAAAATTCACAGCAGCTGCAACCATTCACAATTCTCAAGGCACATCCACTGAATTGCATGGTTGGACACAAGCAAGATGCCCAGAGCAGTTGCTAGGGGACCCTGAGCTGTGCAGGGGCAATAGCTAGGTAGGTTGCTCAGCACTTTCTGGGCAACTTTGCATCTACCTGTTAAAGGATCGATTATTCTTTTTTTATTGTCTAAAGTTTTACATATGTCTCCTTTTTCCCCTGCTTGACCCACCCTCAGCCATTCCCACTCTGGGCAAGTCCCCACCGCCCCAGTGCCTGTGTCCATTGGTTATGCTAAAATGCATGCATACAAGTCCTTTGGTTGCTCTCTAACTCCCTCTCCCCTACCATTTGTCTCTGGATCTATTCTTGTTCATCAAAATATGTTGATCATTATATCCCACATATGAGTGAGATCATGTGATATTTATCTTTCTCCAACTGGGTTATTTTGCTTAGCATAATGCTCTTCAGTTCCATCCATATTGATGCAAATGGTAAAAGATCCTTCTTTTTTATAGCGGCATAGTATTCCATAGTCTAGATGTACCAGTTTTTTAATCCACTCATCTGCTGATGGGCACTTAGGTTGTTTCCAAATCTTAGATTGTAAATTGTGCTGCTATGAACATAGGGGTGCACATATCCTTTCTGACTGGTGTTTCTGGTTTATTGGGATATAGTCCTAAAAGTGGGATTACTGGGTCAAATGAGAGTTCCATTTTTAACTTTTTGAGGAAACTCCATAATGTCTGCCACAGTGGCTGGACCAGTCTGCATTCCCACCAGCAGTGCTTGAGTGTTCCTTTTTCTCCACATCCTCGCCAGCATTTGTCCTTTGTTGATGTGTTGATGATAGCCATTCTGACAGGTGTGAGATGGTATCTCATTGTTGTTTTGATTAGCATCTCTTGGATGATTAGTGACTTTGAGCATGTTTTCATATCTTCTGTATGTCCTCTTTTGAAAAGTGTCTATTTAGGTCCTTTGCCCATTTTTTGATTGGATTGTTTATCTTCCTTTTGATAAGTTGTATGAGTTCTCTGTGAATTTTGGAGATTAAACCGTTATCTGAAATATCATTGGAAAATATGTTCTCCCATGCTTTCTTGTTGTTTTGCTGATGGTTTCTTTTGCTGTGCAGAAGCTTTTAATTTTGATGTAGTCCCATTTGTTTATTTTCTCCTTATTCTTCATTGCCCTAGGAGCTGTATCTGTAAAGATATTGCTATGACATATGTCTGCTATTTTGCTGCCTATGGAGTCTTGTAGAATTTTATGGTTTCCTGTGTTACATTTAAGTCCTTTAGCCATTCTGAGTTTGTTTTTGTGTATGGTGTAAGTTGGTGACCTAGTTTCATTTTTTTGCATGTATCTGACTAAATTTCCCAGCACCATTTATTGAAGAGACTGTCTTGACTCCATTGTATGCTCTTGACTCCTTTGTTAAATATGAATTGAGCAAAATGGCTAGGGTCAATTTCTGAGTTATCTGTTCTGTTCCATTGATCTATATACCTGTTCTTGTGCCAGTACCAGGCAGTTTTGAGAACCGTGGCTTAGTAATATAGTTTGATATCTGGTATTGTGATCCCTCCAACTTTGTTCTTCTTTCTCGGGATTGTTGTGGCTATTCAGGATCTTTTTATATTCCAGATGAATTTTTGGAGCATTTCTTCTAGATCTTTGAAGTATACTGTTGGTATTTTATTTTATTTTATTTTATTTTTTAAATTGATTTTTTACAGAGAGGAAGGGAGAGAGATAGAGAGTTAGAAACATCGATGAGAGAGAAACATCGATCAGCTGCCTCCTGCACATCTCCCACTGGGGATGTGCCCGCAACCCAGGTACATGCCCTTGACCGGAATCGAACCTGGGACCCTTCAGTCCGCAGGCCGACGCTCTATCCACTGAGCCAAACCGGTTTCGGCATACTGTTGGTATTTTAATGGGGATTGCATTGAATCTGTAGATTGCTTTAAATATTATGGGCATTTTAATGATGTTGACTCTACCAATCCATGAACAAGGTATGTTCTTCCATTTGTTTATGTCTTCCTCTATCTCTTTTTTCAGTGTCCTCTAGTTTTCCAAGTACAGGTCTTTTATATCCTTAATAAAGTTTATTCCTAGGTATCTTTTTTTTTGGTGCAGTGGTAAATGGTATTGTTTTTTTTCCAATATTTAATTTCTTTATTGATTAAGGTATTACATATGTCACCTCATTCCCCCCATAACCCCTCCCACACTCATGCCCTCGCCCCCCCTGTTGTCTGTGTCCATTGGTTGGGCTTATATGCATGCATACAAGTCCTTTGGTTGATCTCTCCCCCTTACCCCCACCCTCCCCTACTTTCCCTCTGAGGATTTTTTTTTTCATTTCGCTTTCTGTGAGTTCATTATTCGTATATAAAATGGCCATAGATTTCTGGTTATTAATGTTGTATCCTGCTACATTGCGGAATTCATATATTCGGTGTAGTTGTTTTTTGATGAAGTCTTTGGGGTTTTCTATGTATGGTATCATGTTATCTGTGAATAAGGGCATTTTTACTTCTTTTCCATTTTGGATGCCTTTTATTTTTTCTTCTTGTCTGATCACTATGACTAGCACTTCCAGTACTATGTCGAACAGGAGTGGTGAAAGTGGTCATCTCTACCTTGTTCTCATTCCCAGGGGAATGAGTTTAGTTTTAACCCATTGAGTATGATGTTGGCTGTAGGTTTGTCATATCAGACTTTTCTTATGTTGAGGTATAATTCCTCTGTTACCACTTTCCTGGGAGTTTTTATTAATAAAGGATGTTGGATTTTGTCAAATGCTTTTTCTGCATTGATTGATATAATTATGTGATTTTTGTCTCAGTTTGTTTATGGGAGGTATCACATTTATTGATTTGTGGATATTTTACCATCCTTGCATCTCTGGAATAAATCCCACTTGGTCATGGAGTATGATTTTTCTAATCTAATGCTGAATCCGATTTGCTAGAATTTTGTTGAGGATTTTAGCATCTATGTGTTCATCAAGGATATTGGCCAATAGTTCCCTTTTTTGTGGTGCTTTTATCTGGTTTGGGGATTATGGTAATGCTGGCTTCATAGAAAGAGCTTGGAAGTGTGCCTTCCTCTTGAATTTTTTGGAATAGCCTGAGGAGGATAAGTTTTAGTTCTTCTTTGAATGCTTCATAAAACTCCCCTGTAAAGCCATCCAGAGCAGGGCTTTTGTTTGCTGGAAGATTTTTGATTGCTGCTTCAATTTCTTCAGTAGTTATCGACCTTTTCAGGTTTTTTTATTCATCCTGATTGAGTTTTGGGAGCTTTTATGTTTTTAAGAATATGTACATTTCATGTAGGTTGTCCATTTTGTTGGAGTAGAGTTGTTCGTAGTATTTTTTCATAATCATTTGTATTTCTGTGGGATCGGTTGTTATTTCACCTATTTCATTTCTGATTTTGTTTATTTGGGTCCTCTCTCTTTGCTTCTTGGTGAGCTTGGCTGGAGGTTCATGGATCTTGTTTATCCTTTCAAAGAATCAGCTCTTGGTTTTGTTGATCTTTTGTATTTTTTTTTTCTTTTTGGTCTCTATGTCGTTTATTTCTGCTCTGATCTTTATTATTTCCTTCCTCCTGCCTTTGCTGGGCTTTTCTTGTTGCTCGCTTATTAACTCTTTGAGTTGTAGAGTTAGATAATTTATTACCACTTTTTCTTGTGTTTTTTTTTTTTTTGAGGTAGGCCTGTAGAGCTATGAACTTCCCTCTCAAGACTGCTCTCACTGTGTCCCATAGATTTTGGTTGTTGTGTTTTCATTGTCATTTGTTGCCATGATGCTTTTTATTTCTTCCTTGATCTCTTCGGTAACCCAATCATTGTTTTATAGCATGCTATTTAGCTTCCAGGTGTTTGATTTTTTTATTGTTTTTATTGTAGTTGATTTCTAGTTTTATGCCATTATAATCTGAAAAGATGCTTGATATGATTTATATCTTCTTTTTTTAAATATATTTTATTGATTTTTTACAGAGAGGAAGGGAGAGGGATAGAGAGTTAGAAACATCGATGAGAGAGAAACATCAATCAGCTGCCTCCTGCACACTCCCTACTGGAGATGTGCCCGCAACCAAGGTACATGCCCTTGACCGGAATCGAACCCGGGACCTTTCAGTCCACAGGCCGATGCTCTATCCACTGAGCCAAACCGGTTACGGCAGATTTATATCTTCTTGAATATGAAGAGACTTTGCCTGTGTCCCAATATGTGGTCTATTATTGAAAATGACCCATGTGCACTTGAGAAAAACATATATTCCATGGCTTTGGTGTGAAATGTTCTGAAGATGTCAATTAATTCCATATGATCTAGTGAGTCATTTAGGATTGATATTTCCTTGCTGATTTTTTGTTTAGAGAATTTATCCAGTAGTGTTAGTGGGGTATTAAAGTCCCCTACTATGACTGTATTGTTGATTCCTATCAATCTCTCCCTTGATATCCTCCAGAAGGTTTTTTTTTTAATATTTGGGTGCTCCTGTATTGGGTGCATATATGTTTATCAGTTATAGCTTGTTTAATTGCTCCCTTTAGTATTATGCATTGGCCTTCCTTATCTATTGTTATGGTCTTTACTTTGAATTCTAATTTGTCAGATATAAGTATTGCTAACCCAGCTTTTTTTTTTTTTTCATTTCCATTTACCTGAAAAACCTTTTTCCATCCCTTCACTATCAGTCTATGTGAGTCCTTTTTTCCGAGGTGGGTTTCCTGTAGACAGCAGATATATAGGTCATGTTTTCTTATCCACTCAGCTACACTATGTCTTTTGATTGGGGCCTTTAATCCATTTACATTTAAAGTTATTATTGATAGGTATTTGTTTGTCATCATTTTTATTCTTTATGCCTGTGTTCCTTCTTCTGTTCTTATTTCTTGTTTTTACAGCAGACCCTTTAGCATTTCTTGCATTGCTAGTTTGGTGGTAATAAACTCCCTTGGCCCTTTTTTCTTGTGAAGCTCCTGATTTCACCCTCAATTTTGATTGATAGCCTTGCTGGGTACAGTATTCTTGGATTCAGACCCTTGCTTTGCATGACTTTGTATATTTCATTCCATTCCTTTCTGACCTGATGTGTTTCTGTTGAGAAATCAGTTGATAGTCTGATGGGGCATCCCTTGTAGGTAACTTTCTGTCTCTCTCTTGCAGCCTTTAAGATTCTTACATTGTCGTTGGTGTTTGCCACTGTAATTATAATATGTCGTAGTGTCCGTCTTTTTGGGTTCATCTTGTTTGGGACTCTGTGAGCTTCTTGGACTTGTGTGAGTTTTTTCTTCTTCCCAATATCAGGGAAGTTTTCTGTCATTTCTTCAAATAGGTTTTCTATTCCTTGCTTAGTTCCCTCTCCTTCTGACACCCCTATTATGCAGATGTTGTTTCCTCTCATGTTGTCTCAAAGTTCCCTTAGGCTCTCCTCCTGTTTTTTGATTTTTTTTTGTGTGTGTGTGTTTTTTTGTGTGTTTTTTTCTAGTTGCTGCTCTGCTTGGGTATTTTTTCCTATCTTGTCTTCTAGCTCACTGATGTGGTCCTCTGCTTCTCCTATTCTATTGTTAATGCTTTCTATTTTGTTCTTTATTGCAGTGATGTCATTTTTCATTTCTTCTTGGTTCTTCTTCATTTCCTCTTGGTTCTTACACATACTGTTGAATTTGTCTTCCATCCTTTTCAATGACCTTATGACCATTGCTCTGAATTCTTTTTCTGACATATTGCTTGCCTCTGTTTTTTTTTTTTTACTTCCTTTTATGGTGATTCCTCCTTTTCTTTTGTATGGGGGCTGTTTCTTTGTTTCCCCAGGTTTGTTCCTCTCAGGGTGTCTGGTTATGTAGCTCTCTCTCTCCTGCTTCGACTTAAAGGCACAAAATACAACACAACAAGACACAACACAGAGGTCACCAAACACAAATGTATTCACGATACCAATACCCCAAATAAAGGTGACCACCAGAGAAAAGAGAATTTGGGGAGAGAAAAGAGTGCAAAAATGATATTGAGGAAATAAAAAAAATGTAAGAGAGAATAGAAAGAAAAGAAAGAAAGGGGGAATATATGTATATGGGGAGAAAACTCAAAAAAACCAACAGCTAATCCAAAAAATGCAAACAACATACACTCTGAGATGAATGCAAACAACCAAAAACAAGTAATCCAAAAAATGCAAACAGCAAATACCCAAACAAGAAACACTCAGCTGAATCTGAGGAGGCAGAGCTCTCACTGGGTGATTGCTGACCTTTCTGTCCACGGATTGCATCACCAACTGTGTTTAATTCACCAATTCCGGGTAGATGATGTTCTATTCAGCTGTTCCTTCTATCTGCTCTGTGAGAAGGCCCAGAGCTCGTCCACTTATTCGGCACCACTTTGTCTCCCCCTGGATAAACTTTTTTGGCACCCGCAGCCCAGGAGGCTGGAGTCTCGGTGTCCATGGGTTCGCAGCTGAGGCAGCTGGTCCCTCAGCAATGTGGTTGTAGGGTCCCGGGAGGTATCCGAGCTCTCCCTGGTTGAAGGTAAAGCTGGGCTTCTGATCACAGCTGCTCTCTCCTTCAAGATGGTGCGGTCTTTGTGGCAGAGCCGGCCACTCTGGGAGAGATTTTAGCCATAGTAGAGGCTGTCCGGCCAGAGGAGCCTGGTCCGCCAGTCCCCAACAGTCCTGTGGAATATAGCTGTCCCTCACTCACAAATACACACACTCCCCACACGTCCATACACTCTCCTTTCGCTCTCTCACTCACACACTATCTTTCAGCCTGCCATTCCATCAGCCACCAACTTGGATCTCTATCAGGATTACTTATTCTTTTAGAGAAAAAAATCTGGCTTTAAGTTCTATGCTAAATAAAGAAAAATACTTGCAATGTTTTTAAATGATGGCAGAATTATTTTTAATGCAGCTAGAATGTGTTTGTTTTAAAAGCAATTTAACCCTAGGACTCTCTGTGGTTCTCAATAATTTTATCTTCCAAATACACACATGAATGAACACCATCAGTAATAGGGATTTACTAAAGGAAATTATTTTTAATTGGGGGTACACGGATGTGTGGGTAATGCATACCAAAATATCTGAAGGTTGTTTGAAAACAAATCTCCAAATGACTCTTGGAATCACTGGCTTTATTTTTTTTTCTGAGCCCATGACAACATTTATATTATAGATCAGTGATGGTGAACCTCTTGAGCTCGGCGTGTCAGCATTTTGAAAAACCCTAACTTAACTCTAGTGCTGTGTCACATATAGAAATTTTTTGATATTTTCAACCATAGTAAAACAAAGATTTATATTTTTGATATTTATTTTATATATTTAAATGCCATTTAACAAAGAAAAATCAACCAAAAAAATGAGTTCGCGTGTCACCTCTGACATGCGTGTCATAGGTTCGCCATCACTGTTATAGATGAAACAACCTAGAGAATATATATTCTCTCTGGATGGGGTTAATAAAGAAATAATATATGTCTGGCTGCCTCTTCCTGTTTTATTTTTATTACTATTTTTGTTAATCCTCACCCCAGGATATTTTTTCCATTGATTTTTAGAGAGATTAGTGGAAGGGTGTGGCGGGGAGAGAAACATTGATGTGAGAGAGACACATTAATTCATTGTATTCATTGCCTCCCCCATGTGCCTGGATGGGGACTGAGGATCAGTCAGCAGACAAAGTATGCACCCTTGACCAGAATCATGTGACCCTTCAGTCCATGGACCGGTGTTCTAAGCACTGAATCAAACAGGCCAGAGCTGCCCCTTCCTGTTTTAAATAAGGTGGAGAATATTAGAGTTTTGGTGGAGAAAATAATTATAAGAAATTAATTGCTATATGTGTTTAGTTGATAGAGATAATTGCATGCTGAATTGAAAACAAAGCTTGACTTTTAATGAACATTGATCTGATTTTTTAATTTAAAATCTACCTGGGTTCTTATTTCTAAGATGTTAAGAAGTGTAGAGCCTGGCTGGTGTTGCTCAGTGGTTGAGCATTGATCTATGAACCAGGAGGTCATGGTTTGATTCCCAATGAGGGCACATGACTGGGTTATGGGCTCCATCCCCAGTGTGGGGCGTGCAAGAGGCAGCTGATAAATGATTCTCTCTCAACATTAATCTTTCTATCTCTCTCTCCCTCTCCCTTCCTATTTGAAATCAATAAAATATGAAAAAAGAAGTATAGAAATCACTTATAATAATGCTGGTTGGAATCTTGAGGAAAATAACTTTATCTTCATAAACATTTGCTGAAAGCCATCATTTGTTGGCCAACACCAATGTGAAGACAGGCATTCAGGAAAAAGTCCTGGGGCCCAATATGTGCTTGTTCTTTATCCCTCTACTAAGGGTTAAAGCCTATAATTCCACATTTAGAGACAGTCTTTCAAAAGCAACTAGCTGTAGAAGAGGAGATACAAATGTCTTAAGTTCATACTAAGTTTTAAATCACAGAGACATCTTTGCTGTAAATTTTGATAAGAGAGACACAACCACGGGTGACTAAAAGCAGGCTAGAGAATAAACTTCTTTGAAGTAGGGTAAGCAAAATGATGAAGCTTAGGGTAAATGAGACACATTGTACTCAAGACTGGTCCTGTTTGGACTTATAGATCTGGATGATTAAAGATGATATTAAATAATTGTGTTTATTTTGTATTTTTCCTAGATAATTATCTAAGTCAGACTAGTAATACTAGATATATTTATAATATATGGGACTTCAGATTAACTAAGTGGATAGTAAATAGTGTGCATCATAATTTAGAATTAGGAAGTCTATGTAGTTAATTAGAAAGAGATATTTCTTTCCAAAGAATATTAGTGCTTATGATGTTTCCAGAGCTCAGCAATTTCCAGATTCATTCTGTGTTTAATTTATGAAATCTTGAAACTAGTCAACTACATAGGCTACACATGGTTATTCTCCTTTCATGATTACAGGAAAACTTTAAGAATATTAACAAGAGCTTCTGGCTCTCCTTAGATCTAATTTTCTTAAGAAGGACCTCCATTTTGCTTTCCCACATGAAAACTATTCCCAAATCTTCTTTCCCAAAACCATCAATTACCTTAGAACATTAGGTGACCTAAGTTCCCTGAAGGACAGTGGTTCTCAACCAGGTGTGATTTTGCTCCCCAGGGAACATTTGCCAATGTCTGGAGAAATTTTTGGTTGTCACAACTAGGGGAGGGTGTGCTACTGGCATTTAGTGTGTAGAGACAGCAATGCTGCTAAACATTCTACAATGCACAAGACAGTCACTACAACAGAGAATCATCTGTTACTGCAGGTTAATAAAACTGAGGTTTGGAAATCCTGCTTTAGGGGATTTTTCTTTTCCTCAAGTTGTGCATGCAGTCTTGGCTAGAGCTGGAGCTCAAAACTTGTCCATTCGGCCCCTCTTTCATAGGATTTTGAATTTTGATCAAAGTGACACAAGGATAAAAAACATGACAGAGAACAAAATATTTTTTAAAGAAACACAAAACGAGTTTAAATGAATTCAATCCATTGATGAAATAAAGGTGAAATTATTGAGTATTCCCTTTTGTCCAAACATCTAGATCTGGCCTAGTTTTTTTTTTTCCTATCTCTAAACTTAGTTCTCCACACATCCTGTCCAAACTTGGTATATCCTTCAGATAAAATCCCATTTTGCTTAAATTAGCAAGAGTTTCTTTTTGTTCATTATAACCTAAGAACCCTACGGGAACCACCTGATTTTAAAGAAAATTTCATGGGAAACTTGATTTGGAGATTGTGTTTATTTGTTCCAGACTGTCAGACACTATTTTAATTGGTGGTTTATGTGAGGCATGATTTTTTTCTTCCAGGAGTTTAAAAATCTAGTTAGGGAAAATAGACATACACATATAAGGTGAGGTTTAATTTGTATTCAAAGCAGTGTATATTATGAACCAAATTAGTGGTTCGAAGAAATAATAAATGCTGTAGGATTTTAGAGAAAGGAAAGATTAGTTTGGATTTTTATTAGGGAAGGCTTTATGGAGGATGTATCCCTTAAACTGGATTTGGGGGATAGATAGTACTTGGGATGGCAAAAAGGAAGGGAGGATCTTAGAGAGGCATTGTGGGCATGGTGAAATCAGACTGAACTCAGTTCCAATCTCAGATTTACTAATCAAAAGCTACTTGAATTTGGGAAAGTTATCTATAAAATGTAATACAAAATACATTAGAACAGTGCTTATCACAAGTAGATACTAAATAATTATAACTATATTAACTATTTGTATTTGACTCCAAGCTTAGAGAAAGTGGTTAAGCCAAGATGCAAAGTTGGAAATTGATGCAATGTGTTAATGGGGCAAATTAGGAAAGTAACTTGAATATACAACATTGATAAAGTAGGAGAAGAGTGGGAAAAGAGGCAGGGAGATTTTTTAAAGGATATATTGTGGCTGCCTTTGTGTTCCCAGCTGACAGGTTCAGATTTTATCCTGTTGAAAATGTAGGAGACATTGGTAGATTTTGAATGGTTAAATGTTGTGTTAAAAATAATACTTTTGAAATGTGATTTCAGTGCTTGTGTGTTGAAGAGTTTTTGAAGGATCCATTTCATTGACCTTAACATACACAATGGTGGCTGAATAGAGAGATATTTCTTGCAAATCCTCCCAGGGACAGAATGGAAATAAAACTAAAGTGGGGAACATACACCCAGAATTCCAACTGAGGTCCAGCTGAGGAGGAGACTTATACCAAGGAAGGACAGAAAACTCCTGGAGACTGGTGGGAAGGGCGGGGTCTCCAGAGGGGCTGAGTCAGCTTCCAAGGGCCACTGGCTGAGAGTGAGGAGGGATCTCTATGGAGGGGGAATCTTTTCCCTCAGAAGATAAAGGCCTGGACACAGGCTGGACTCCATAGCATGGAGCACCAGAGCCAAGACATATGGCCTGGCCCACGTAACATCCACTGGTGAAAGTCCGTTGGATAGTCTGGAGCCAGTAGAATGAAGCTGGTTGGAGAAAAAGCCTCAGTATCTGTTTTTGGTGTTTTTCTGTGTGTGTTTTTGTTAACCCAGAGCACAGGTGTTTCATTTATAGCTACTCACCCAAGGCTTTGGTGCAGGGAATGCAATGTCTAGGGAGAGGTTGGGGTGTGAAGCATTGCGGGGAGACATGGAAAAAAAGCAGCCAGGAGTCCGGCATTTGATAGTATCCCCCAACCCTAAATGGCTATTTTTTCCTGAGAGGAGCTAGCCACTCCCAATAGCTGCAGAGCAAGAAAAACCTCTGTCCTAGGTGATATAGCTCAAGCCACCCTCAGGAGCCCTGCCTGCTGCACCATGCACCTTAACTTTTGCAAAGAAGATAGCCTTAGGGGCCAAGCATATGGGTTTAAACAGTCTTAGGGAGCATCTGGGACTTGATTGGGGGTAGAGATGTCTGCCCCGCTATGCTAGGAATCTGACTGGTGCCTTCCCCACACAGGAGAGCTGATAGAAACTCCAGGTTTCTAGCGGATCCCACTGAACTGCATACAAGGATCTCTACCCAGCCAGGGACAGAGTAATATTCTAGGCCACTAGCAGAGGAGAAGCTTTGGGACAGGGAAACACACACACCACTTTCTCTGAAATCTGAACCTGCACCTCACCAGAGGTCTGCTCTCCTGATTCTGCCTTTTCAGAAACAGACTTTTGAGTGATTAAGTTTGACAGCTGGCTGGCAAGTGAAGGCTGGCAGAAGCACAGCCTGGAAAACCTGGGGATGTATCATTTTATTGCTTACTGATCCAGCCATGGGCCCCATGCTTCTAACAAATCTGCTTTAGAGGGTAGCTGGGTCCCTCCTGGGTGCAGCCAAGTCCTGTGGAGACAGACACAGACTGTGGATTAGTTGGAACTTCAAGCAACTTGCTGAAAGACAAAGGACAGTTTCTGACAGTGGTTAGCACATAAGTACCTCCTGGAAAGCCCAGAATTGGCAGACAGAACAGTCATCCACAGTCATTAGAAGAGTAGGATCCAAAGGGAGCTCCCAAGAGGCACTAAACTCTGCTGAGATGAATGCCACTTCACTTTTCCCCCTTCTTTTCCTTTTTTCTTCCACTGTTCTTTTTTTTAAAATTTATATTCTTTATATACTCACTTTATTTATTTTTATTATATTAGTCTCCATTATTTTGTTCATATACCCAAGTTTTTTCTATCCCTTTCCTACTCAACATTTTTTTTTCTTTTTCTCCTGCTTTCTTATATTTTTACTTTTTTATTTCGGGTCTATATATTTTCTTCATGTTTTCCTTTTCAATTTTTTTCTTCCTCTATTATTTTCAGTTGCTTTTAATCCCCCATTCCACTAGTCTTTATTCTTATTATCTTTATTTCATCTCTGCCCCTTTATATCCCCCTCTCTCCTTTTTTTCCTTGTATTTTTTCTTTCTTTCCTTTCTTCTCTCATTCTTGCTCTCTTTTCACTTTCCTAATTTTCTGGTGGTTGCTTTTGTTGTTGTAGTGGTCTTGTGTATATTTTTATTTTGTTTCTTTTTTTCATGTTCTGCTGTCTTGTATTTTGTTTGGTTCTGTCAGTTCCTCCACAAAAACTCACATGACATGGTCTGGGGTTAGCCTCACAGTCAGCCAGCTTGAGAGGAGATTCCTTCCAAAAATGGGACAACATTCAGGACCCAATTACAACAGGAAAAATCAACTCAAACCAGGGGCTTTCTTAGAGCACCAAGTTCAAAAGATCTAACAGACTACACCACTGGGTACCATAAAATACCTACTACATAAGTCCACCTCACAAAGTCTTGGAGGCATCACAGTTTGATTTAATACATGGAAACAATATAAAGAGACAGCAAAGATGGGGAGACAAAGAAACAACTTCCAAATGAAAGAAAGGAATAGCCAGAAAAGGAACTACATGAAATGGAGGCAAGAAATTTGTCACATAAAGAATTCAAAATAATGGTTTATAAGGGTGCTAAAATAATTTAGTGATAACTGTAAGCAACTTAATGAAAACTACAGCAGCCTAAAAAGGGTTAGAAACCATGAATAAGAATCAAGCAGAAATGAAGAACATCATAGTTGAAATAAATGTACCCTGGAAGGAATATACAGTAGATTAGTAGAAACTGAGTACCAGATTAGAAAATTAGAGGATAAGTTTGAAAAAAAACACCCATTTAAAAGCAGCAAATAAAAAATATATAAAGAAGGAGGAGAGTCTATGGGAGTGTTAGGACCACATTAAACATAATAACATTCACATTATATGGGTTCCAGAATGAGAATAATCAGAGAAAGGAATAGCGGATATGAAATAATGGCAGAAAATTTCCCTAACCTGGTGAGGGAAAAAGTCACTCAAGTTCAGGAAACACAGAGATTCCCAATCAAGATGAACCCCAAAAGACACATACATAGACACATCATAATTAAAATGGCAAATATTATAGACAAAGGAAGAACCTTAAAGGCTGCAAGAGAAAGAAAGTTACCTAAAAGGGAGCTCCTATTAGACGATCAGCTGATTTCACAATAGAACAACTTCAGACAAGAAGGGAGTGGCATGAAGTATACAAAATAATGAAAAGAAAGAGACGGAATCCAAGACTACTCTACCCAACAAGGCTATCATTCAAAATTGAAGGTGAAATACAGAACATCACAGACAAAAAAAAAAAAAACTAACTAAAATAGTTCATTACAACCCTGCAAGAAATAATAAAGGGACTGTTGTAAGAAGAAATAGAGAAAGAGTAATATAGTCACAAAGAGTAAAAATGTCAACAAATAAGTACCCATTAATAATAAGCTTAAATGTAAATGAAAGGCTCTAATCAAAATACATAAGGTAGCTGAATGGATAAGTAAACATGACCCATATATATGTTGTCTATAAAAGACTCACCTCAGAAAAAAAAAAAAGATCCACAAAGAATGAAAGTGAAGGAATGGGAAAAAATTCCATGAAAATGGAAATGAAAGAAAAAGCTGGGATAACAATACTCATGTCTGACAAAATGTATTACAAAATGAAGGCCATAGCAAGAGACAATGAAAGCCAACTCATAATACTAAAGGGATTGCTACAAGAGGATATAAATCTGGTAAACATATATGCACCCAATGCAAGAGAACCCAAATATATTAAAAAACAAACAAACAACAACAACAAAAAACACACACACAAACTTCTGGAGCATTTTGAAGGGAGAGATTGACAACAATACAATCATAGTAGGGGACTTTAACACCCTACTGAAATCACTGGATAGATCTTCTAGACAAAAAAATCATCAAGGAAACAGTGATCTTAAATGACAGACTAGATCAAATGGAATTAATGGACATTTACAGATAATTCCCTTATGCCAAGTTACACAATATACATTCTTCTCAAGTGCATATGGGTCATTCTAAAAGATACCACATGTTAGGACACAAACTTAGTCTCTACAAGTTCAAGGAGATTGAAATAATGTCAAGTATCTTCTTGGATCACAATGGCCTGAAATTAGAAATCAACCGTAGCAAAAACACTCAAAAACATTCAAACACATGAAAGATAAATTGAATATTATTAAACAATAAATAAGTTACCAATGACATCATGGAATAAATTAAAAACTTCCTGGAAACAACTTAAAATGAACACACAACAGACCAAAATATGTGGGAAACAGTGAAAGCAATCATAAGAGGGAACCTCATAGCATTATAGGCCTACCTCAAAAAATAAGAAAAACTGCTGATAAACTATCTAACTCTACAATTTAAAGAATCAGAAAGAGAACAACAAGAAAGCCCAGAGTAAGTAGATGGTATGAAATAATAAAGATCAGAGCAGAAATAAATTACATAGAATATTGAAAATATGGTGGCTGGCAGGACGGAGGTGAGGGATAGCAAGTGAGTGAGTGAGGGGATGAAAGGAGAGTGTGTGAATGTGTGTGTTGTGTGTGTGAGTGAGTGAGGGACAGTTAAATCGGGCAGGAGCAGCAGAGGCTGGCAGACCAGGCTCTCTGGGACAGGGAGAGACTACCACCGCTGTGGGCACTCCCTGGTCTGCGGGACTTAGGCACAGAGCCCACACCATCTTGAAGGGGAGAGCGGCCTCTTCTAGGAATTCATCAGCACCACCACCCAGACAGGCCTTGGACACTGCCTGTGACCTGGCAGCCACTCCAGCCAAAATCCTGCAGCCACACCCGCAGACTTGCAGACCCTGGGATCTCCACCTCCAAAGGATCAAAGCGCCCTCAACAGTAAGTGCAGCCTCCCCCACCCCAGCGGCAGACCTCCAACATCGCATTTGCACCTCTCCAGCACATAGGTCTCCAAGGCACACCACTCCATACACTTCTCTTAGAAGTCACAGTGAGCCTCAGCTGGGTGTGATTTTGTACAGACACGGGCGCACTGCCCCCCAGTAGAAATTCTGAATTCCCTCTGCCTGAATAACTGCCCACACACACCCAGCTGTGCAACTTAAGCGCCAGGGCCCTTCAGCGCCAGGGCCCCTCAGAGTGCTTCAGAGCTCAGTGCTGGCACTGCCACAGTTGTGCATTCCCCCTGAGCCCATCTATCCACAGGGCACTTTGGGAAGCCACAGTGAGCCTCCCCTGGGTCCAATCTTGGACAAATAGGGATACACTTCCCTGAGCAGTAGAAATTCTGAATTCACCCATCCTGGATACCTTCCCAAAGACACCTCAATTAAGCATGCCAGGGCCCTTCAGAGTGCTTCAGTGTGCCTGCACTAGCAAACCCACAGCAGGTGCTCCACTGTGCCACCACTGGGAACTCGAGCCTATCCACCACAGGTGCATCAGCAAAATCTGAGTTTCCCCACCCCACAGCTGCGGAACTCTGGACACTACAGTTGCATGCTTTTCCAGCTTGCAGGTCTCCCAAGACCACTGTTCTACAGGCAGCCCTGGGGACCTGCTGCAAGCCCTGCTGGTCATGCACTTAAACAAACAGGGGTTCACTGCTGGGCTGTAGAAACATTGAATTCCCTCTTCTGGGATACCTGCCCACAGACACTGCAATCCTGTGGCTTCAGTGCCAGGGCCCTGCAGAGTGTGTCAGTACACCCTGCTGGCAAACACACCACAGGTGCCCCTGTGAACTGCCGCTGGGATCACATGTATGCAACCACGGAGGCAGCAGCAAAAGCTGAGTCTGCCCACCCCACAACTACAGAACTCTGGATACCACAGTCACGCCTTTCCAGAACGCAGGCTTCCTGAGCCCCACCACCCCAATAGACAGTTTCTGGGTGCCACTGTGAGTCCCTGCGGGCACACATGATTTCAACCAAGGGCATAAGACAGCAAAAATTGGAACACCCCCTCCACGGCTGCTGACTTCTAGACACCTCAGTTCCGCCTTTCCAGCTCACAGGCCTCCATCAAAAGAACCCAAGTAGCTCAAGTATGGAGCTACACTAGACTACCAAACCCAGGAGACCTGAAAGGTCACACCAGTAGCACCATACCCAAAAGAAACTGGGTAGCAAAGCAATCGGAGCTACAGTTAAACATTACAGCAAAACATGGGAAGACAAAAAAGCAATCCACAAAGGAAAGAAAAAGAGAAATCACCAGAAAGGCAGTTAAATGAAACTGAGGCTACTAACTTATCAGAGAAAGAATTCAGAGTAATGGTTATAAGGATGCTAAAATGGCTGGATGACAAATACGCACAACTCAGTGAGAATTATAAGGAGCTGAATGAGAATGTCACCAATGTGAAAAGGAACCATGAGGAAATGAAGAACGACATAGCTGCAATAAAGAACAAAATGCAAGGCTTAAACAGCAGACTAAAAGAGGCTGAGGACCGCATCAGCGAATTAGAAGACAAAGCAGGAAAAAACACACAAACACAGGAGCAACTGGAAAAAAAAACTTAAAAAGCAAGAGGAGAGCCTAAGGGAGCTTTGGGACAACGCAAAATGAAACAACATTTGCTTAATAGGGGTACCAGAAGGGGAGGAGGAGAAGCAAGGAATAGAAAACCTGTTTGAAGAAATAATGACAGACAACTTCCCTGATACTGACAAGAAAAAAACTACACAAGTCCAAGAAGCACATAGAGTGCCAAACAAGATGAACCCCCAAAGACCAACACCAAGACACATCATAATTAAATTGGCAAACACCAACGACAAAGTAAGAATCTTAAAGGATGCCAAGAGAGACAGAAAGTTACCTACAAGGGATCTCCTATTAGAATATCAGCTGACTTCTCAACAGAAACACACCAGGCAAGAAAGGAATGGAATGAAACATACAAAAGTGATGCAAGGGAATGAATCCAAGAATACTATACCCAGCAAGGCTATCATTCAAAATTGATGGTGGAATCAGGAGCTTCACAGACAAAAAGGGGCTAAGAAAGTTTATTACCACCAAGCCAGCAATGCAAGAAATGCTAAAGGGACTGCTGTAAAAAGAAGAAACAGAAAGACAAGAAGAAACACAAATATTAAGAATAAAAATGACCACAAACAAGTACTTTTCATTAATAACATTAAATGTAAATGGATTAAATGCTCCAATCAAAAGACACATGGTAGCTGAATGGATAAGAAAACATGACCCATATATTTGCTGTCTGCAAGAGACCCACCTCAGAACAAAGGATTCACACAGACTGAGAGTGAAGGGATGGAAAACAAAATTTTCAGGCAAATGGAAATGAGAAAAAAGCTGGGGTTGCGATACTTATATGTGACAAAATAGACCTCAAAGTAAAGGCCAAAACAAGAGATAAGGAAAGCCACTACATAATACTAAAGGGAGCAATTCAACAAGAAGATATAACTCTGGTAAACATATATGCACCCAATACAGGAGCACCCAAATACATAAAACAACTTCTGGAAGATATCAAGAGAGAGATTGATAGCAATACAGTCATAGTAAGGTACTTTAATACCCCACTGAGACCACTGAATAAATCCTCTTAACAAAAAATCAGCAAAGAAACAGCAATCCTAAATGACTCACTAGATCAGATGGACTTAATTGACATCTTCAGAACACTTCACCCCAAAGCCCAAAGCTACAGAATATACATTCTTCTCCAGTGCACATGGGACATTTTCAAAGACAGACCATATATTAGGACACAGGCAAAGTCTCTTCAAATTCAAGAGAATAGAAATCATAACAAGCATCTTCTCAGATCACAATGGCATAAAATTAGAAATCAACTACAATAAAAACATTGAAAAAAAATCAAACACTTGGAAGCTAAATAGCATGCTATTAAGCAATGACAGGGTTACCAGAGAGATCAAAGAAGAAATAAAAACATCATGGAAACAAATGACAATGAAAACGCAACAATCCAAAATCTATGGGACACAGTGAAAGCAGTCCTGAGAGGGAGGTTCATAGCTCTACAGGCCTACCTCAAAAAACAAGAAAAACTGGCAATAAATGATCTAACCCTAAAACTCAAAGAGTTAGAAAGAGAGCAACAAGAAAAGCCCACAGTATGCAGAAGGAAGGAAATAATAAAGATCGGAGCAGAATTAAATGACATAGAGACCAAAAAGCAATAGAAAAGATCAATGAAACCAAGAGCTGGTTCTTTGAAAGGATTAACAAGATTGATGAACCACTTGCCAGGCTCACCAAGAAACAAAGAGAAGGACCCAAATAAACAAAATCAGAAATGTAAGAGGTGAAGTAACAACAGACCCTATTGATATACAAAGGATTGTCAAAAAATACTACGAACAACTCTACTCCAACAAACTGGACAACCTCGAGGAAATTGACACATTCCTAGAAAAATACAAGCTTCCAAAACTCAATCAGGAAGAATAAAAAAACCTGAATAGGCCAATAACTACTGATGAAATTGAAACAGTAATCAAAAAGCTTCCAGCAAACAAAAGCCCTGGAACAGATGGCTTCACAGGGGAGTCTTACCGAACATTCAAAGAAGAACTAAAGCCAATCCTTCTCAGACTATTCCAAAAAATTCAAGAGGAAGGCACACTTCCAAGCTCTTTCTATGAAGCCAGCATTACCGCAATCCCAAAACCAGATAAAGACACCACAAAGAAAGAGAATTACAGGCCAATATCCCTGATGAACATAGATGCTAAAATCCTCAACAAAATTCTAGCAAACCGGATCCAGCATTACATTAGAAAGATCATATACCATGACCAAGTGGGATTTATTCCAGGAATGCAAGGCTGGTACAATATCCTCAAATAAATAAGCGTGATACATCACATAAACAAATTGAGAGACAAAAATCACATAATCATATCAATTGATGCAGAAAATGCATTTGACAAAGTCCAACACCCTTTCTTGATAAAAACTCTCAGCAGAGTGGGAATAGAGGGATCGTACCTTAACATAATAAAAGCTGTATATGACAAACCTACAGCCAACATCATACTCAATGGGCTAAAACTAAACTCATTCCCCTGGGAATGAGAACTAGGCAGAGATGACCACTTTCACCACTCCTGTTCGACATAGCAATGAAAGTGCTAGCCAAAGCGATCAGACAAGAAGAAGAAATAAAAGGCATCCAAATTGGAAAAGAAGAAGTATAATTGTTATTATTCGCAGATGACATGATACTGTACTTAGAAAACCCTAAAGACTCCATCAAAAAATATTAGAACTAATAAATAAATTTGGCAATGTAGCAGGATACAAAATTAGTGCCAAGAAATCTATGGCATTTTTATACGCCAATAGTGAACTTACAGAAAGAGAAATTTTAAAAAAATCCCATTTATCATTGCACCAAAAAAATAATTAAGATATCTAGGAATAAACTTAACTAAGGAGGTAAAAAACCTCTACCCAGAAAACTACAGGACATTGAAACAAAAGATAGAGGAAGACCAAAACAAATGGAAGAACATACCATGTTCATGGATTGGTAGAAACAACATCATCAATATGTCCATACTACCCAAAGCAATCTATAGATTCAATGCACTCCCCTTTAAAATACCAACAGCATATTTCACAGATATAAAAAGAACTCTCTAAAAATTCATCTGGAATTTAAAAAAACCCGATTAGCTGCTATGATCCTGAGAAAGAAGAACAAAGTAGGAAGGAACTCAATACCATATATCAAGCTCTATTACAAAGCCACTGTTCGCAAAACTGCCTGGTACTGGCACAAGAACAGACATATAGACCAATGGAATAGAATAGAGAACCCAGAAATCAACCCAAACCACTATGCTCAATTAATATTTGACAAAGGAGGCAAGAACATACAATGGAGTCAAGACAGTCTCTTCAATAAATGGTGCTGGGAAATTTGGTCAGACACATGCAAAAAAATGAAACTAGACCACCAACTTACACCATACACAAAAATAAACTCAAAATGGATAAAGGACTTAAACGTAAAACGGGAAACCATAAGAATATTATAGGAATCCACAGGTAGCATAATCTCAGATATATGCCGAAGGAATTTCTTCACTGACACAGCTCCTAGAGCAGTGATGGCAAACCTTTTGAGCTCGGCCTGTCAGCATTCTGGAAAACCCTAACTTAACTCTGGTGCCGTGTCACATATAGAATTTTTTGATATTTGCAACCATAGTAAAACAAAGATTTATATTTTTGATATTTATTTTATATATTTAAATGCCATTTAACAAAGAAAAATCAACCAAAAAAAATGAGTTCGCGTGTCACCTCTGACACGCATGTCATAGGTTCGCCATCCCTATCCTAGGGCAATGGAAACTAAAGAGAAAATAAACAAATGGGACTATATCAAAATAAAAAGCCTCTGCACAGCAAAAGAAACCATCAAGAAAACAACAAGCCGAAACCGGTTTGGCTCAGTGGATAGAGCGTCGGCCTGCGGACTGAAAGGTCCCGGGTTCGATTCCGGTCAAGGGCATGTACCTGGGTTGCGGGCACATCCCCAGTGGGGAGTGTGCAGGAGGCAGCTGATCGATGTTTCTCTCTCATCGATGTTTCTAACTCTCTATCTCTCTCCCTTCCTCTCTGTAAAAAATCAATAAAATATATTAAAAAAAAAAAGAAAACAACAAGAAAACCCACTGCATGGGAGAACATATTTGGCTATGATATCTCTGATAAAGATTTAATCTCCAGCATTTATAGGGAACTCATACAACTTAACAAAAAGAAGATAAACAACCCAATCAAAAAATGGGCAATGGATCTAAATAGACACTTTTTGAAAGAAGACATACATAAGGCTGAGAGACATATGAAAACATGCTCAAAGTCACTAATCATCTGAGAGATGCAAATCAAAACGACAATGAGGTACCATCTCACACCTGTCAGAATGGCTATCATCAACAAATCAACAAATGACAAATGCTGGTGAGGATGTGGAGAAAAAGGAACCCCGGTTCACTGCTGGTGGGAATGCAGACTGGTGCAGCCACTGTGGAGAACAGTATGGAATTTCCTCAAAAAACTAAAAATGGAACTTCCATTTGACCCAGTGATCCCACTTCTAGGAATATATCCCAAGAAACCAGAAACACCCATCAGAAAGAATATATGCATCCCTATGTTCATAGCAGCATAATTTACAATAGCTAAGATTTGGAATCAGCCTAAGTGTCCATCAGCAGATGAATGGATTAAAAAACTTTGGCACATCTACACAATGGAATACTATGCAGCTGTAAAAAGGAAGGAACTCCTACCATTTGCAACAGCATGGATGGAGCTTGAGAGCATTATGCTAAGTGAAATAAGTCAGTCAGAGAAAGATAAATATCACATGCTCTCACTCATTTGTGGATTATAAGGAACAACATAAATGGATGAACAAAAACAGATGTAGAGACAGAGAAGCATCGATCAGATGCTCAAAACTCAGAGGGAAGGCAGGGGAGGGTAGGAGTGAGGGGGAAAGATCAACCGAAGGACTTGTATGCATGCATATAAGCATAAGTGATGGATGTGGACAACTGGGGGTGAGCGTGAGGGCAGAATTGGGGGGATGAGGAGACATTGGGGATATAAGGACACATTTTTAATATCTTAATTAATAAAGGGATAAAAGTAAAAAATAAAATAAAATAAAGAAATAAATTACATAGAGAGAAAAATAATACAAGAAACCAACACAATTAAGAGCTGGTTCTTTGAAAAGATAAATAAGATTGATGAACCTTTAGCCAGACTTATCAAGAAAGGAAATGACAGGACTGAAAAAAATCAGAAATGAAAAAGGTGAAGTATCAACTGAGCTCACAAAATAAAAGGATCATAAAAATAATTATGAGCAACCATATTCCAATAAGCTGGACAACCTGGATGAAATGAACATATTCCCCAAAAATATAAACTTCCAAAATTCAATCACAAAGAATCAGAAAACCTGAATAGGCCAACAATAAATGATAAAATTGAAGCAGTAATTTAAAAAAAGAAAAACTTCCAGCAAACCAAAGCCCTGGTCTAGATAGTTTCACTGGGGGCTTTTACCAAACCTTCAAAGAACAATATCTATACTCCTCAAACTATTCCAAAATAATCCAAGACTAAGGAATACTTCCAAGCTCTATTTATGAGGCCAGCATTAGACTAATTCCAAAACCAGATAAAGGCACTACAAAGAAAGAGAATTACAGGCCAATGTCTATGATGAACAAACATGCCCAAATCCTCAACAAAATATTAGCAAATTGGATCCAGCAATACATATAAAAGATCATGAACAATAACCAAGTGGGGTTTATCCCAGGATGCAAGGCTAGTAATTTATTCATAAAACATTAAGTGTGATACATCACATAAACACATTGAAAGCAAAGATTACATGATCATATCAATTGATGCAGAAAGAGCATTCGTCAAATCCAACACCCATTTTTGATAAAAACTCTCAGCAAAGTGGGAATAGAGGGATCATACATCAATATAATAAAGGCCAAATATGACAAACTTACAGCCAACATCATACTCAATGGGTAAAAAATAAAACTATTTCCCCTAAGAACAGGATCAACACAGGGATGTCCTCTTTCACCGCTCTTATTCACGGTACTTTTGGAAGTTCTACCACAGTGATCAGACAAGAAGAAAAAATAAAAATCATACAAATTGGGAAGGAGGAAGTAAAAATCTCATTATTTAAAGATGACATTATATTGTACATATCAACACTAAAGGACTCCACCAACAAACTACTAGATATAATGAATTTGGCAATGTAGCAGGATACAAAATTTACAAACAGAAATCAATGGCATTTTTATACACCAATAATGAACTCTAAAAAAAAATAATAATGCCATACAACATTGCAACAAAAAATTAACATGCTTAGGAATAAACTTATTCAAGGAGGTAAAATGCCTTTGCTCAGAAAACTACAGGATGTTGAAAAAAAGATAGAGGAATATATAAACAAGTTGGGGAATATATTGTGCTCATGGGTTGGTAGAATCAACATCATTAAAATGTCCATACTACCCAAAGCAATTTACAGATTCAATGAAATTCCTATTAAAATATCAACTGCATATTTCAGAAATCTAGAACTAACACTCCAAAAAGTAATATAGAATAAAGAAAGATCCCAGATAGCCTCAGCCAACTTTAGAAAGAAGAATAAAATTGGAAGGATAACTGTACCAGATATCATGCTATATTACAAAGCCACTGTAATCAAAACAGCCTGGTACTGGCACAAGAACAGGTATATAGATCAATGAAACAGAACAGATAACTCAGAAATTGACCCAAGCCACTATGCTCAATTAATATTTGACAAAGGAAACAAGAGCATACAATGGAGTTAAGACAGTCTCTTTAATAAGTGGTGTTGAGAAATTTAGACAGGTACATGCAAAAAATGAAGCTAGACCACCAACTTACACTATGCACAAGAATAAACTCAAAGTGGATAAAGTATTTAAATGTAAGTTGTGAAACCATAAACATGTTGGAAGAAAACATAGACAGAAATCTTGGACATCTCTCATCTATCCTATCTAATAAAGAGGGAATATGCTAATCGACTGCCATGCCCTCACAAGATGGTGGTGCCCACAGCCACAAGATGGTGATGCCCAGTCCCCTCAGCCCTGCCTCATCCAGCCAGAGTCTCCCAATCCCATCAGCCCCGCAGGAGAAGGCAGTTGGGGGTGATTGGGCCAGCAGGGGAGGGCAGTTGGGGACGATCATACCCGCAAGGGAGCAGTTAGGCATCAATCAGGCCGACAGGGGAGCAGTTAGGGGGCTATGAGGCTGGCAAGCAGAGTGGTTAGGGAAATCAGGCAGGCAGGCAGGCAGGCAGGTGAGTAGTTAGGAGCCAGCAGTCCCATATTGTGAGAGGGATGTCCGACTGCCAGCATCGGACATCCCCCAAGGGGTCCCAGATTGGAGAGGGTACAGGCTGGGCTGAGGGACATCCCCTCCTGTGCATGAATTTTGTTCACCGGGCCTCTACATATATATATATATATATATATATATATATATATATATATATATATATCCATAATATATATATGTGCCTAAATGATCGTGTGACCGAACAACTGGACAACCGGCCGGTAGCTATGACGCGCACTGACCACCAGCAGGCAGATGCTCAATGTAGGAGCTGCCCCCTGGTAGTTAGTGCGCTCCTACAGCCAACTTCCTGGGGCCCCTCTCCCTGGCCGGCAGCCCCGATCGGCTCCTGAATGCCGGCCAGGGCCAAGAACCCCACTCATGCATGAATTCGTGCACCCAGCCTCTAGTAGCAATATGTTTGTGGACACATCTCCTAGGGCAAGAGAAACAAAGGAGAAAATAAACAAATGAGACTACATCAAAATAACAAGCTTCTGCATAGCAAAATAAACTGTAAATATAATGGAGCACACTGCATGGGAAAACATATTTGCCAATGATATATCTGATAAGGGGTTAATTTCCAAAATATATAAAGAATCATATAACATCAAAAGTAAGACAAACAGTCCAACAACAATGGCCAAAGGACCTAAATAGACACTTCTCCACAGTGCTCATACAGATGGCCAAGTGACATATGAAAAAAATACTCAAAATAATTAATCACTAGAGATACAATTTAAAACAACAATGAGGTATCTCCTCAGACCTGTCAGAATTGCTATCTTCAACAAATCAACAAATGATAAGTGCTGATGAGGGTGTGGAGAAAAAGGTACCCTAGTACACTGCTGGTGGGAATGCAGACTGGTGCAGCCACTATGGAAAACTGTATGCAGTTTCCTCAAAAATTTAAAAATGGAACTGCCATTTGACCCAGTTGATCCCTCTTCTAGAAATATATACTAAGATACTGGGAACAACAATCAGAAAGAATATATGAACCCCTATGTTCATAGCAGCACAATTTACAATAGCTAAGATCTGGAAATCTTAGTGCCCAAGTGCCCATCCATTGATGAGTGGATAAAAAAAGTTGTGGTACATATTCACCATGGAATACTATGCAGCTTTAAAAAACAAGGCTCTCTTACCCTTTGAGACAGTATGGAGGGACCTAGAGAGTATTATCCTAAGCAAAATAAGCCAGTTATAGAATGACTGGAGGCCCGGTGCATGAAATTTGTGCATGGGGGGTGTCCCTCAGCCCAGCCTGCACCCTCTTGTAATCCAGTATCCATCAGGGGATGTCTGACTGCCAGTATAGGCCTGATCCTGCCTAAACTGGCAGTCAGACATCCTTCTCACAATCCGCAA
>NW_005871050.1:30495755-30512298 GCF_000147115.1 Myotis lucifugus | reverse complement strand
TTAAAGAACAAAAATAAAGTGATGATCAAAATAGATCCAGAAACATAGAAATATGGAACAGACTGATGAATCTCAGACAGAAGACGGGGGTGGGTGGATGGGTGGGAAGAGATCAACCAAGAACTTATATGCATACTAGAGGCCTGGTGCATGAAATTTGTGCATGGGTAGTGTCCCTAGGACTGGCTGGCAATCAGGGACGATCAGGGCCTTCCTTCCCCAGGATGCTGACTGCTGGCCAGGGCCTTCCTTCCCCTGGCTGCCAGCTACCAGCTGGGGCCTTCCTTCCCCCAGCTGCCGGCTGCCAGCTGGGGCCTTCCTTCATTCTGCACCGCCCCCTGGTGTTCAGCGCACATCATAGTGAAAGGTTGAACACCTGGTCAGTCAAACTCCTGAGGGAACAATTTGCATATTAGCCTTTTATTAATAGGATATGTGTAACCCATGTTCACAGACAGTAGTGTGTTGAAGGCCTGGTATGGGGGGGGGGGCTAAAAGGGGTCAATTGGGGGGAAGGGTACATCTTTATTCCTCCAATAATAAAGACAAATTTAAAAATGAACAAAGAAAAACAAACAAAAAAGAGACTATCTCACCAATGTCAAAAAGAAAATTAAACAATTATGAAAGGTAGATAATATTTTATAGCATGTGAACTCTGCTTCTCTTCCTCAATTTCATTTGAATCAGATGAAAAAAAAATTCTAAGATCTCAACAAGTAAGTTTTTGCAACCAGAGCTTGTGAGGCTAATGTTGCCTCAGACCCTTTCACAGTCTGATACTTATTTGTCAATTAAATGATTAATCATAAAAAATAAATTAATGAGTTACTTTATGATCCTAATCATATGGGCTCATACACTTAGTGTACTTTTTATCAAGCTGTCCTTCTACTCCCTCCTACTTGTCTCTGACAAAAAAATAGAAAATCAACAATAAAAGAGGATAATAAAACTTGTTAATAATAGTATATAATACTTAAGCAGTATAGTCAAATAAACAGCTATATTCACTCAAACAACTGATTATATTGATTCATTATACTGTTTCATGGAAATTGACTGGTAATTTCAATCAAACCAATTGATCAGGATGTAGGTAGACCCAACCTTTGTCAGCTATAGAAACGAAATAGCTTATTTGGATATTCTACTCAGGATAATTAGTGTCAAACATAGAAAACCTAGGGTTAGGAAGAATCAGGTAGTTTTATTCATAGCTTCACTGGTGCATTAAGACTAGTTTGAAGACGGGGGTGGGTGGGTGGGAAGAGATCAATCAAAGAACTTGGATACATATATGCATAACCCATGGTCACAAACAATATGGGGTGAAGGCATGGGACGGGGGGGGTAGTGGCAAGCTAAAAGGGGTCAATGGGCAATAAAAGGGGACATGTGTAATACTCTAAACAATAAGGATTTAAAAAAGACTAGTGTCATGTTATACTCAGTAGGGAAATTATATTTAAGGATGATTAAACATAAATAGCTACAGAGGGAAATGCAGGGAAGGAATTGTGAACTGAAATGTTAGGACTAAACTTCATCCCTTACTCCCATTCTTCCAATCAAAACATCAAGTTTGAGCAGAAAATTCAAAGGCTAGCTCAAATCTCAGTTTGTCCCTCTAGAGGTCTAGGATAAGTGTTCTAATACAATTGTCAGTCTCCACTCTGTTGTTCAGGGGGCCTGATATTGATGGTCCCCCTCTTCATTTTCCAAAGAGTAACTGTGAAATTCAAATTATATTTTAAAATAAATGAAAGAAATGAGCTTGCCTGCCCATGACAGCATGTGCTCTATCTCATCTGAAAATATTATAATTATACTCGGCGATGATAGATTTGTCTCTAGGCTGGTGGTCAAAATCCAGATGAATTGCTGCATTTTCTGCTTTATCATCACAAACATTCTGCACTTGGCATTTCCTAGTCCTAGATTTGATATTGGAATTTAATGAGGCTCCACTCCCATACATCTCACTGGGATGTGTTAGGGTAAGGGCAAGTTCATCCTCTTTCATTCATGGGTTTAGAAAAAACATATATATGAGTATGTAATGCCCTATCGGGAATCATGATTCAGCTGGCTATTTGCCACAAAACTGCTCTCCCTGGCCTAGGAACCTTAGCTCAGTTAATTAGTGTGTAGTCAAAGAGGCTAAAACCATTGGTTCAGTGCTGAGTATTTTTACCAGTCTCCTGCCTCCATTTTATATCTTTTTTACCTATCCATTCTGCTAATGCGTGCTTTTGATTACAGGGGGCTCCAAATGAGACAATGTAAGCTTAATTTAAACTGGCCATAATTATAACTTTCTTCCTTACCTCCCAATGTTGGTGTGTAGATTACTTGAACTAATGTTTATGAAAGCATTTTGAAAATTATGATCCACCTACAAATATAAGGCACTTAAAATCATCATGAATATTAATAATGTCACTTTAGTACTTGACATTTAACAATAATAAAATCAGGGTAAATATAACCATAGTCCATGGGAGGACGTAAGCTAAGGATAGGAGAAAACAATGACTCTAAATTCATATTCCGATTAAAGTAGGACAAAACATTAATCATTGAGTATGAAATATATTACTTACAATTGATTCCCACCTATCACATTTTAATTACTGTAATTCATTTGGAGGCAATGAACATTTTAAAATAAGACTAAAAACAGTTTTTGTCAAGCTAAGTGTCTATAACCTGAATGTGTAAGACAAATTGACAATTCTACAAATAAAACAAAATGATTTTTATAAATAAAATGTAGGTGGCTGGGTTTAATTTAAATTTAGTAATGTTTTGAAAGCATAGTTTATGTAAGTTCTTCTAATTAATGTATAAAAGGTATATAATGAAAATTTAATATTTCTCTGACTGCCCATACTGTCCTTCCCCCATCATCCACCCTTTTTCAGCCACTCAGTTTCTCTCCTCAGATACCAGTTTCACATGTATCCCTTCAGAAATATTCCATGCTTACACAAAAACTTTATATGTGTATACACATATATCACATATGTGTATATTTTATGTATTCATGTATTTTATTCAAAGGATTGTATAATGTGCATACTATTAGAACTTTGTTTTTTCATTGAACAGTTTATCTTAGAGATATTTTCATTACAGATACATAGATTTAGCTAATTTTTTCAAATAGCTGCATAATCATATATCATTATATTAAAGTACCAGGATATTTTTTAACCAGTGGCCTACTGATAGGTATTTTGGTTGTTTCCAATATTTTGTTATTATAAACAAAAACAAGTAACAACAAAATTGAACATTTGTTATGACTGGATTTTAAATTCATATATTTAAATTTTGTTTAAAAATATATCCCTTATCCTATCTAATAAAGAGGCAATATGTTAATTGACCCTCACACCATTGCAAAGATGGTGGCACCCAGAGCCAATAAGGAGGGAATATGCTATTTGACTGCCACACCCTCAAAGATGGCCACGCCCACAGCCATAAGATGACCAGCAGGGGAGGGCAGTTAGGGGTGACCAGGCCAACAGGGGAGGGTAGTTGGGGGCGACCGGGATGGCAGGGGAGGGCAGTTGGGGGCAACCGGCCCAGCAGGGAGGGCAGTGGGGGGCGACCAGGCCATCAGGGGAGCAGTTAGGCGTCCATCAGGCTGGCAGGGGAATGGTTAGGGGGTGATCAGGCTGGCAGGCAGAAGTGGTTTGGGGCAATCAGGCAGGAAGGCAGGAGAGCAGTTGGGAGCCAGCAGTCCTAGATTGTGAGAGGGTACAGGCTGGGCTGAGGGACAACCCCTCCCAGTATACAAATTTCATGCACTGGGCCTCTACTAGTTCAAATAATATTTAAATATCAGATTATTAAGAGTAACTCAACTATTTAGAAGATGAAGACTATAGATGTCATATTTCTATTCATCTATATAATGCCAAAATCAGCTTAGAAAAATATATTATTTGATTCCATAAAGAAGAGATGTATTGTAGGCCATCAATAACATTTTGTTAGAAAAATTAGAGTAATTCACTAAAACTTTTTCATGTTAAGCAATTTGAATATCAGGAAAATGAAGCTAATGTTAATGTAAAGTTCTTTCTTAAATGAATTCCTGGTAAATTTGTTTGTTATCAACAACTATTTGGGCAATCTCACCCAATTTTTATATTTTCCTAACCTTACCTGTCATGTGATCAACTTTTCTTTCTCTTCTAAACATCCTTGAAAATATGAGATGAACTTATCTCATGTCAGCAGGAAATTCTTAAGCCAGTCCATTAATGATAATTCGATGATTCTCTTAAATACCCAGCTCTAGTCTGTCTCCTGTGAATTACAAAGAAGTATAAAACATTTCCCTTTAATAAATAGAGTAATAAGTTGGATAGCTAAAGCATGATATAAATTTGGGAACAGTGAAAAATAATTCAGGATATAAATAATAGTTTGATATAAAGCATTTTTATGTGTTCCAAGTCTTCTCATTTATTTCTTCCAGGTGTATCTCATAGTCGCCCCCCTTTTTTCCCTTACTCCACCACTCTGAGTCCTCATGCTCCTATGGCAGCATTGTTACTATATCTTCTTGGCTGACTTTGTTTTTCTCCAGCCCATTTTGTATATCAAGCCAATCATCTTTATATAGCACTTCCCTTGACTCTTTTTTCCTTTTATTTCAAGAATCTACAATGTCTTCTAGTTTATTACATCATGTTCAAATTCGTCTGCATGTTTCTCTTGATATTCCAGAATTGAGCTCCATTTTATCTATCTAGTTTCAGTTCAAGTTATTCCACATGATGAACAACTTGTTCTTTACTCCACTCCACCCTAATTCTTTTTTTTAAATATATTTTATTGATTTTTTACAGAGAGGAAGGGAGAGAGATAGAGAGTTAGAAACATCGATGAGAGAGAAACATCGATCAGCTGCCTCCTGCACATCTCCTACTGGGGATGTGCCCGCAACCCAGGTACATGCCCTTGACCGGAATCGAACCTGGGACCTTTCAGTCCGCAGGCCAACGCTCTATCCACTGAGCCAAACCAGTTTCGGCTCCACCCAAATTCTTATCACTAGATCCTTCTCCTCTAGTCACACTGTACTTGATAAGTTCTAATTCTGTTTCTCAATTTGTGTTAATAATCTTTCCTCTATTTCTTCTTCCTTACTATGCCTTTGAAAGTTTGTATACTCCTTAAGGTCTATATGGAGACCATTTCCTTCATAAAAGTTTTCCCATTATTGATCTCTCTTTCCCCGATTCCTTTACCACATATAGTCTTATAGCTCAAATGCTACAATTTTTGTTACATTGTATTCTTTATTTCATTATCTCATTATTTTAATGTGTTAATTCTGTGTTCATAGTCCTAGATTGCATATCTACTTCCTTCTCCTTTAGCACTTATTACAGGATTTGGTGGGCAAATATGTTCAATTAGTGTTTTTGATCAGTTATTCTAATGAAGGTGCTAATGATTTTTATATTGTTTTTGGTGGTTGGGGTGGGGATTGTGGGATGATTCAGAGGCATAGAAGGTTCCATCTGCCAGACCATTAGGTTATATTTCATTAAGAATGTGTAGCACCACAAAGGTATAGAGATTAAATGTTTATCTGATAATACTTCTATTTATTTGTTTGTTTTTAATTATTTATTTTAATATTTATTGTTGAGAGTATTACAGATCTCCCTCTTTTTCCCCCCTTATTGCCCCCCTTCACCCAGTTTCTGCCCCACCCTATGCCTTTGACACCCTATTGTCTGTGTCCATAGGTAATGCATACATGCATATAAAATCTTTGTTTAATCTCTTTCCACTCCCCCACTCCCCTCTCCTCTGAGAATTGTCAGTCTGTTCCATTTTCATTTCTCTGATTCTATTTTATTTACCAGTTTATTTTGTTCATTAAATTTCTTATTTGTTTATTTTGATTTTAGATTCAATTATTGATAGATAATGTATTCATTCATTTTTATTGTTCATATTTCTTATATTTTTCTCTTCTTTTCCCTCTCCTTAAAGAATACCCTCCAGCAATTCATGTAATACTGGTTTGGTGGTGATGAACTCCTTTAGTTTTTCTTGTCTGTGAAGCTCTTTATCTGACATTCAATTCTAAATGATAGCTTTGCTTGGTAGAGTAATCCTACTTATAGGTCCTTGCTATTCATCCTTTTGAATATTTCTTGCCACTTCCTTCTGACCTGCAAAGTTTCTGTTGAGAAGTCAGCTGACAGTTGTATGGGCCCTCCCTTGTAGATAACTAAGAGCTTTTCTCTTGCTGCTTTTAAGATTCTCTCTTTGTCTTTAGCCCTTGGCATTTTAATTATGATGTGTCTTGGTGTGGTCTTCTTTGGGTTCCTCTTGTTTGGGACTCTCTGTGCTTCCTGGACTTGTAAATGTATTTCTTTCAGCAGGTAGGGGAAGTTTTCTGTCATTATTTCTTCAAATAGGTTTTAAATATCTTGCTCTCTCTCTTCTTCTGGCACCCCCATAATGCAAATGTCGGTACACTTGAAGTTGTTCCAGAAGCTCTTTACACTATCTTCATATTTTTGGATTCCATTTTCTTTGTGCTCTTCTGATTGGGTGTTATTTTTGTTTCCTCATATTTCAAATAATTGATTTGTTTATAGGAATCCTCTACTCTACTATTGAATCCCTGTATATTAGTCTTTACTTCAGTCGGTATGTGCTTAATTTCTGACTGTACTTTTCCATTTTTATTATTTTTTTTCAATGTCACTAAAATCCTTAAAGTCTCACTAAGTTCCTTGGAGGTCTCAAGAAGATTCTTGAAAAACCTTATAACCATAGTTTTGAACTTTATATTCAGTAGTTTTCTTTATTCCATTTCTTTCATTTGTAACATGTTTCTTTGTCTTCACATTCTGGCTGCTTCCATGTGTTTGTTTCTTTGTATTGGGTAGAGCTGCTATGTCTCCTTGACTTGGTAGAGTAGCCTTGTGTAGTAGGTGTTCTATAGGGCCCAGTAGCTTAGCCTCCCCAGGCACCTGAGTGGGGCACTCTAGGAGTGCCTATTTGTGGGCTGCAAGCACATCTTGTTGTAGTTGAGTCTTGATTGCTGTTGGCATCACTGGGAGGAATTGAACTCCAGGCCAATTTGCTGTGAGGACCAGCTGAGACTACAGTGGGAGATCTGCTATGCAGGAGACACCTTATGGAGCGGGACTTGCTTCAGTGTGGCTTTGTTGCTCACTGAGTCTTTCCCTTGAGTGTGTTGCTTATGGATGTGTAGAGTTGTAATCTGGTATGATCTGATGCTGACCACTGGGTTCACTGGCTCTTAGGTACACACTGCCTGGGGCCACCAGGCAGGAGCTACAAAGAGATCTTCAGATTCCTCCTCTTTGTATCGGGTTTGGGAGGGCCCAGGCAAGGCCCAGCTGTGAAGCAAGGTAGGCTGGTGCTATTTCTGGGTCTTGGGCCTTTCATTGATAGGTTTGGGGCACCCTGACCCAGCTGCTGCTTGTTTGAGAGATTTTATCAAAGTCTGATGCCTGAGCCAGGACAGGCCATTCATATGGAAAAGCTGCTGTAAACAGTTTGGGTGACGCTGCAAATTGGATAGGGCATGGTCTCAGGGAATCACCAGAGCAGAACAAACAGTGTGCTTCAGGTTTATGTGGATTCAGGTATGGTTTCCAGTCAGCCCTGGGACAGGGGAGGTCTCATCATAGAAACAGTGACCACTGTGAGCACCTTCATCTGGTATATATCTGGGTCCTCCAGAGCAGCCACCAGGCACTGAGTGCTGGAGCTCAGAGGAAGTGAGTCTGAGAAAGTTCACGCAAGGCCCTTTAAAAGGAACAGCTGGGTCATCAGCAGTCTCCGTGTCACTGCCCAATCCCCACTGGTTTTTACAGCCTGTACTCACAGCAACTTCTCTTCCCAGTTCTGGGAGCCTGGGCTGGGGGTCTGGTGTGGGGCTGGGACCCCTTTTGCCTCACAGTGGGCCTCTGCAGAGACAATCTCCCTCCCAATTAAATAAGCGGTACATGTGGGTGCTGGTCCAGCCCATTCCACACCTTCCCCCATCCTACCAATCATAATGTGCTCTCTTATTTATTTCTCTAATTATAGGACTTCCATTTAGCCAGCTGTCAGGTGGTTCTGGATGATGGTCATTCTGTATTTTAGTTGTAATTTTGATGTGGTTGTGGGAGGCAGCAAGTACCAGCATTTATCTACACTGCCATCTTGGTTCTCCCCTGATAATACTTTTAAAATCTACATTTTCTTAAATTCACAAGCTTATAAAACCACTCAACATATTCTATCCGTTTGATCATGTTGGAAAGTGTAGCTGATGAAATGGCCTATTTACAGTGATCAATGGTGCTCTAAATATTCTGGGAAACGGATATTGTATGGATAGAGTAATAACTCAAGTAAGAATACTATCTAATAAATGTTTATACACCATAAAGTCTACAAACATTGAATATAATAAATTATATAATTTTTCTATCCTGTAATTTATCTCAAAATTTTTACCTTCTTTTATTTTCTCTCCTAGCTTTACTCACAGACAAGCCACCGAAGCCATTATTCCCTATGGAGAATCAGCCAAGTGTTATAGATGTACAGCTGGGTAAGTCCCATTTTGGGAATAATAGATCCTAAACTTGCTCTCTGTTAACAGATGGGGAAAATTTCATGAACCAAGAAAGGTTTATTGCCACTGTTACTACATGCAAATCAATTTATGTCTACTCATTTATAACCCTGGAGTTCAGTGCAATAGCAGTTTAAGGAAATGTGTTTGTATTGCATCAAGAAATGGTAATACTAATTGGTTACACTGGGTATTAAGTGTGCTGTAGAGCAGAGCTTTTTAACTCTATGATTGATATATTCATCGGTGTTGTACATTAGTGATTGGTACAGAAAACTTTTAATGGTTGTAAGCATTTTTTTAATTAAAAATCATTAACCTTTGTGGAATAATCACTTTCAAAAAAAGAAGCCTCAAATAGCCTTGAAAATATTTTGATAATATTATTGCCAATGGCAGACTATATGGTTATTTAAAACTTGTTTTAGGGTGAAATCTTGAATATTTATGAATCATATGGTGTTGGGAAAAGGAAAAAGTTGATTGATAGGTGTTGCTGTCTTTTTATGGTCTCAAATAAGGATGCAAGGTATTGGGCCCTTTATCGTGTGTCCCCTACAACTAATCCTTGTATTTAAAGAACTTTAAGCTTAAAACTCAGAGTTCTGCCAGTATCTCTTTTAAATCTTCACTTTAACCTTTGTAAGCCTTCATCAATTGAATTCCAAACTATTCTTCAATTCTAAGAATGTCTTCCATTATGAACAAGAGAAATGAATAAATATGCTGGAAATGCATTAGAGTTACTTTTTGCATATACTTTATGGAAATATCTGACTATAGTGGGACCTACCAATTATATAGCCAGATACGATAAATAGACCCAAGTATTTCACTCATTTTTTACTCAACTTTAAAATAATTTAATTTATTGGGGGTGATAATAGTTAATAAAATTATGTAGATTTCAAGTGTGCTATCTTTTACCCTTTGGGACAGCATGGATGGACCTGGAAAATATTATACTAAGTGAAACAAGCCAAACTGAGAGGGACAAATATCACATGATCTCACTTATTTTGGGAATCTAATGAACAAAATGAATTAACCAACAACTTAAGACCTGAAGCATAGAAGCACAGAACAGTCTGACAAACCTTGATGTGGGGGTGGGGAGACCAAAGAACTTATATATCTATATGCATAGCTCATGGGTATGAGCAATAGGGTGGTGAAGACCTGGGTGGTGGGTAGGGGTTTGGAGGAGAGGGGTACAAGGCGGGGGTGTAAATGGTTGACATCTGCAATACTATCATAATAAAGATATACATTAAAGAAAACAGGTTATGAAAAAATTGTTCCTGTTTTTATTTGAGAGGTACATTCAGTTCTCTGTTCTGAATATTTCTAAAGTCAATACAGTAAATGAAAATTTTCAGTGGAAATAAGTATTTGTTAGTGTATGAAGTTGGCATTGATGCAGCTATTTTGTTGTCTATAGAGGAAAATACAAATTTTTACTCTCCATGCTATAGTGTATTCCATTAGGCATCTACAAGGTTCTAGAAATTTACATACTTTTTGCTGAAAAGTGATGACAGTTTGGTTATTGCTAAATTGTGTTCACAGTATAATGCTGAAAGAAGATTAATCTTAACCAAATAACTGTATATTTTGAGATGATAAATAAGTTCTTAACAAAATAATCTTAAAACTATTATTCTCACAGTGCAAGCAAATTTAGCTGCAATGGCCCGTAGTAATGTATAAAATATAAAAACAAACACAATGTTCAGAACACACAAAAATCTAATTTGGTCCTGTTATGTTTGATTTATTTATTTTCTCTTTCTGAAAGTATATTTAGCTTTTATTTTAATAAATAAATATTTACTCCACCAGGACTAATTCTTTTTTGGCAATTGGAAGGAATTTTTGTTTTGTTTTGTTAAACAATTTTTATTTTTAGAGATGTAACCTTTGGAATTTAAAATAAACATCTTATTCTTTAGAAAAATTATTTTACAATACAGGTAGTTTTAAAAATATTTCTCTGTGAAATTATTTTCATTAAAATATTTTAATAATTCTAAAAATGTTTTCTGGAAACATGGGGAAGAATGAAGGAGGAGGTGAATTATTTCAGGGTCTCTGATTAGTGCTTTTTATCCAGTCCAGTAAGGTAAGTAAAGGGTCATAAGATAAATGTTTTAGGAAACTAAGTTAATGAAAATAACATTCAACCTGAAATCACACCATCCAGGAAAAAGAAAGATTCACATAACAGCTTGGAAAAAAAAACACACCAAATATTATACTCATTAGAAGCTACTCTTAGTAGTAGAAACAGTATATGCAACATTAAAAAAAAAAAATTCTTACCATTTATTCAACACCTGTCATTTGCCAGGGACTGTGCTAGGTACTTTAGAGTCATGATTTCTAATTCTAAAAGCCATTCTTAGGTATATAGTTAAAGCTTTTTTTGATACAGAAGAAAAATAATCTCATTAAAGTTTAATGACTCATCTAAAGCATCACAGAGCTCGTAGATATTAGAACTAGGTTTAGAATTCGAGTTTTCTTCCACACAATACGGCACCTACCATAAGGAAAAGAAGCAGCCCCCTAGTACCTGTGTCCATTGGTTATGCTTATATGCATGCATACAAGTCCTTTGGTTGATCTCTTACCCCCCACCCCCCCACCCAGCCTTCACTGGCTTCCCTCTGAGGTTTGACAGTCTTTTTGATGCTTCTCTGTCTCTGGATCTATTTTTGTTCATCAGTTTATGATGTTCATTATATTCCACAAATGAATGAGATCATGTGATATTTATCTTTCTCTGACTGGCTTATTTTGCTTAGCATGATGCTTTCCAGGTCCATCCATGCTGTTGAAAATGGTAAGAGTTCCTTCTTTTTTTACAGCAGGATAGTATTCCATTGTATAGATGTACCACAGTTTTCTAATCCTCTCATCTGCTGATGGCCACTTAGGCTATTTCCAAATCTTAGCTATTGTAAATTATGCTGCTATCAACATAGGGGTGCATATATCCTTTCTGATTGGTGTTTCTGATTTCTTGGGATATATTCCTAGAAGTGGGATTATTGGGTGAAATGGGAGTTCCATTTTTAATTTTTTTAGGAAACCCCATACTGTTTTCCACAGTGGCTGCACTGGTCTGCCAGTAGTGCATGAGGATTCCTTTTTATCCATATTCTCTTCAGCATTTGTTATCTCTTGTCTTTTTTATAATAGTCATCCTAACAAGTGTAAAGTGATATCTCATAGTGCTTTTGCATTTCCCTGATGATTAGTGATGTTGAGTACTTTTTCATGACCCTGTTATCCATTTGTATGCTTTCTTTGGAAAACATGTATATTCAGATTTTTGCCCATTTTTAATTGGGTTATTTTTTGTTGTTATTGAGTCATATGAATTTCTTATATATTTTTGATATTAATCTCTTATTGGATATATGGTTTGTAAATATTTTCTCCCATTCGATAGGGTGCCTTTTTATTTTGTTGATGGATGGTTTTCTTTGCTGTGCAGAAGCTTTTTAGTTTGATGTAGTCCTACTTAATTATTGTTGCTTTTGTTGTCTTTGTTTTTGGTGTCAAATAAAAAAATCATCGACAAGACCCTGTTTTCTTTTAGGAGTTTTATGGAATCAGGTTAAATGTTCTAGTCTTTAATCTAAATAGAGTTGATTTTTGTGTCTAGTGTAAGATGGGGTTCCAGTTTCATTCTTTTACATGTGGCTCTATAGTTTACCCAGTCCCACTTATTGAGGAGGTTATCATTTGCCAATTGTATATCATTGGCTTCCTTGTTGTAAATTAATTAACCATATATGAATGGTTTTATTTTGGGGTTCTCTATGCTGTCCTATTAATCTATGTATCTGTTTTTATGCCAATGCCATAGTAAAGATTTGTTATATTATTGAAAGTAAGGAAGTGTGATGCCTCCTCCTTTGTTCTTTCTCAAGATTGCATTGATTCTTTGGAGTCATTTGTGTACCAATTTTAAAATTGTTTTATTTCTGTAAAAAATGAACATAGAATTTTGTAGTCACTGCATTGAATTTGTAGTATGAATATTTCAACAATATTAAATCTTCCAATCCATGAGCACAAAATACCTTTACATTTATTTTTCTTCTTCAATTTCTTTCATCAGTGTCTTATAGTTTTCAGTGTACAGATCTTTTACCTCCTAGATTAAATTTATTTACAAATATTTTATTGTATTTGATAATACTGTAAATGAAATTGTTTTCTTCATTTCTCTTTCTCATATTTTGTTGTTAGTGCATAGAAACACAGCATATACTTGGGTATTGATTTTGTATTTTTAAATTTTATTAAACTTGTTTATTAGTTCTAACAGTTTTTTTATTGAGTCCTTAGGGTTTTCTACATATAATAACATGCCATTTTCAAATAGAGGTAATTTTGCTTCCTCATTTCCTATATAGATGCCTTTTACTTATTTTTTACTAATTTCTCTGGTTAGTATTTCTAAATACTGTCTTGAATAAAAATGGAAAGAGTAGGCATAATTTTCTTGGTGCTAACCTTAATTGAAAAGCTTTCAACTTTTCACCAATGATTATTATGTTACATGTAACTTTTATTTTGTTGAGGTACATTCGCTCCATACCCACTTTGTTGAGAGATTTTTGTTGTTGTTGTTGTTGTTTCATGTTTGCTCTTTTTATTTTATTATTTTTTATTGTCTAAAGTTTTATATATGTCTTTTTTTTCTACAATTGACCCTCCCCCCCCCCAGCCATTCCTCGAGCAATGCCTCACTGCCTCAGTGTCTGTGTCCATTGGTTATGCTAATATGCATGTATACAAGTCCTTTGGTTGCTCTCTAACACCCGCTCCCCTACCATTTGTCTCTGGATCTATTCTTGTTCATGAAATTATGTTGATCATTATATCCCACATATGAGTGAGATCATGTGGTATTTATCTTTCTCCAACTGACTTATTTCACTTAGCATAATGCTCTCCAATTCCATCCATGCTGTTGCAAATGGTAAAACTTCCTTCCTTTTTATAGCGGCATAGTATTCCATAGTGTAGATGTACAACAGTTGTTGTTTTTTTAATATATTTTATTGATTTTTTACAGAGAGGAAGGGAGAGGGATAGAGAGTTAGAAACATCGATGAGAGAGAAACATCGATCAGCTGCCTCCTGCACGCCCCCCACTGGGGATGTGCCCGCAACCCAGGTACATGCCCTTGACCGGAATCGAACCTGGGACCTTTCAGTCTGCAGGCCAACGCTCTATCCACTGAGCCAAACCGGTTTCGGCTGTACCACAGTTTTTTAATCCACTCATCTGCTGATGGGCACTTAGGCTGTTTCCAAATCTTAGCTATTGTAAATTGTGCTGCTATGAACATAGGGGTGCATATATCCTTTCTGATTGGTGTTTCTGATTTCTTGGGATATAGTCCTAGAAGTAAGATTACTGGGTCAAATGGGAGTTCCATTTTTAAATTTTTGAGGAAAGTCCACAGTGGCTGCACCAGTCTACATTCCCATCCGCAGTGCATGAGGGTTCCTTTTTCTCCACGTCCTCGCCAGCACTTTTCCTTTGATGATTTGTTGATGACAGCCATCTGACAGGTATGATATGGTATCTCATTGTTTGGATTTGCATCTCTCGAGTGATTAGTAACTTTGAGCATGTTTTCATATGTCTCTTGGCCTTCTGTATGTCCTCTTTTGAAAAGTGTGTATTCAGATACTTTGCCCATTTTTTGATTGGATCGTATATCTTCCTTTTGTTAAGTTGTATGAGTTCCCTGTAAATTTTGGAGATTAAACCCTTATCAGAAATATCATTGGCAAATATGTTCTCTCATGCAGTGAGCTTTTTTTTGTTTTGTTGATGGTTTCTTTTGCTGTGCAGAAGCTTTTTATTTTGGTGTAGTCCCATTTGTTTATTTTCTCCGTAGTCTCCATTGTCCAAGGAGCTGTATTGGTAAAGATATTGCTAAGACATATGTCTGCTATATTCCTGTCTATGGAGTCTTGTAGGATTTTTATGATTTCCCGTCTTACATTCAAGTCCTTCAGCCATTTTGAGTTTGTTTTTGTGTATGGTGTAAGTTGGTGGTCTACTTTCATTTTTTTCATGTATCAAATTTCCCAGCACCATTTATTGAAGAGACTGTCTTGACTCCATTGTATGCTCTTGCCTCCTTTGTCAAATATTAATTGGGCATAATGGCTTGGGACGATTTCCAGGTTCTCTATTCTGTTCCATTGGTCTATATGTCTGTTCTTGTGCCAGTACCAGGCAGTTTTGAGAACCATGGCTTGGTAATATAGCTTGATATCTGGTATTGTGATCCTTTCAACTTTGTTCTTCTCTCTCAGGATTGCTGTGGCTTTTGGAGTCTTTTTTTTATTCCAGATGAATTTTTGGAGAGTTTGTTCTAGATCTTTGAAATATACTGTTTGTATTTTAATGGGGATTGCATTGAATCTGTAGATTGCTTTAGGTAGTATGGACATTTTAATGATGTTGATTCTACCAATCCATGAACATGGTATGTTTTTCCATTTGTTTATGTCATCCTCTATTTCTTTTTTCAATGTTCTGTAGTTTTCCGAGTACAGGTCTTTTACCTTATTAGTTAAGTTTATTCCTAGGTATCTTAATTTTTTGGGGGGGCAATGATATATAAATGGGATTTTTTCTTTTTTTTCTGTGAGTTAATTTTTGGTGTATATAAAAGGCATAGATTTCTGGGTGTTAATTATGTATTCTGCTACATTGCCAAATTCATTTACTAGGTCTAGTAGTTACTTGATGGAGTCTTTGGGGTTTTCTATGTATATTATGTATATTATCATGTCATCTGCATGCTATTTAGCTTCCAGGTGTTTGACTTTTTTTATTATAGTTGATTCCTAGTTTTATGCCATTGTGATCTGAGAAGATGATTGATATGATTTATATTTTTTAAATTTGAAAAGATTTTGCCTGTGTCCCAATATGTGGTCTATTTTTAAGAATGACCCATGTGCACTTGAGAAGAATGTATATTCTGTGGCTTTGGGGTGAAATGTTCTGAAGATGTCAATTAATTCCATCTGATCTAGTGAGTCATTTAGAATTGATGTTTCTTTGATGATTTTTTGTTTAGAGGATTTGTCCAGTGGTGTTAATGGGGTATTAAAGTCCCCTACTATGATTGTATTGCTGTCAATCTCTCCCTTGATATTCTCCAGAAGTGTTGTTGTTGTTGTTTTTTATGTATATGGGTGCTCCTGCATTGGGTGCATATATGTTTACCAGAGTTATATCTTCTTGTTGAATTGCTCCCTTTAGTATTATGAAGTGGTCTTCCTTATCTCTCGTTATGGTCTTCACTTTGAAGTCTAATGTGTCAGATGTAAGTGTTGCTACCCCAGCTTTTTTTTTTTCATTTCCATTCTCCTGAAAAATCTTTTTCCATCCCTTCACCGTCAGTCTGAGTCCATTGTTCTGAGGTGGGTTTCCTGTAGACAGCAGGTATATGGGTCATGATTTCTTATCCACTGAGCTACTCCTATGCTTTTGATTGGGGCATTTAATCCACTTACATTTAAAGTCATTATTAATAGGTACTTGTTTGTCACCATTTTTATTCTTTATTCCTGTGTTCCTTCTTCCCTTCCTATATCTTCTTTTTACAGCAGACTCTTTAGCATTTCTTGCATTGCTGGTTTGGTGGTAATAAACTTCCTTATATCGGACAAAATAGACCTGAAAGTGAAGGTCATGACAAGAGATAAGGAAGGCCACTTCATAATACTAAAGGGATCAATACAACAAGAGGATATGACCCTGATAAACATATATGCACCCAATGCAGGAGCACCCAAATACATAAGAAAACTCCTGTTGATATCGACAACAATACAATCATAGTA
>NW_005871050.1:30484767-30495655 GCF_000147115.1 Myotis lucifugus | reverse complement strand
AAAAAACAGCAAAGAAACAGCAATCCTAAATGACTCACTAGATCAGATGGACTTAATTGACATCTTCAGAACACTTCACCCCAAAGCCACAAAATATACGTTCTTCTCAAGTGCTCATGGGACATCTTCAAAAAATAGACCACATATTGGGTCACAAACAAAGTCTCCCCAAATTCAAGAAGATTGAAATCATACCAAGCATCTTCTCAGACCACAAGGGCATAATATTAGAAATAAACTAAAATAAAAACAACTCAAATACTCAAACACTTGGAAGCTGATTGGGTTACCAATGAGATCAGAGAAGAAATTAAAAACATCCTGGAAACTAATGACAATGAAAACACAACAATCCAAAACCTTTGGGACACAATGAAAGCAGTCCTGAGAGGGAAGTTTATAGCTCTACAGGCCTATCTCAACAAACAAGAAAAAATGGTAGTAAATCATCTAAATATACATCTCAAAGAATTAGAAAGAGAGCAACAAGAAAAGCCCAGAGTGAGCAGAAGGAAGGAGATAATAAAGATTAGAGCAGAAATAAATGACATAGAGACCAAAAAAACAATACAGAAAATCAATGAAACCAAGGGCTGGTTCTTTGAAAGGATAAACAAGATTGATGAACTTCTAGCCAGGCTCACCAAGAAGCAAAGAGAGAGGACCCAAATAAACAAAATCAGAAATAATGGAGGCAAAATAACAACAGACCCCACAGAAATACAAATGATTGTTAAAAAATACTATGGACAACTCTACTCCAACAAACTAGACAACCTGGAGGAAATGGACATATTCCTAGAAAAATACAACATTCCAAAACTTAATCAGGAAGAATCTAAAAATCTCAACAGGCCAATAACTATGGAAGAAATTGAAGCAGTCATCAAAAAGCTTCCAGCAAACAAAAGCCCAGGACCAGATGGTTTCACAGGGGAGTTTTACCAAATATTCAAGGAAGAACTAAAACCTATCCTCCTCAGACCACTACAAAAAATCTAAGAGGAAGGAACACTTCCAAGCTCAATCTATGAAGCCAGCATCACCCTAATACCAAAACCAGGTAAAGACAACACAATGAACGAGAATTACAGGCCAATATCCCTCATGAACATAGATGCCAAAATCCTCAACAAAATCTTAGCAAATCGGATCCAGCAGTACATCAGAAAGATCATACACCATGTCCAAGTAGGATTTACCCCAGGGATGCAAGGATGGTACAATATCCGCAAATCAATAAACGTGATACATCACATAAACAAATTGAAAGAAAAAACCCACATAATCATATCAATTGATGCAGAAAAAGCATTTGACAAAATTCAACACCCATTTTTGATAAAAACTCTCAGCAATGTGGGAATAGAAGGATCATACCTCAACATAATAAAAGCCATATATGACAAACCCACAGCCAACATCATACTCAATGAACAAAAACTAATACCATTTCCCCTAAGAACAGGAACAAGACAGGGATGCCCACTCTCACCACTCCTGTTCAACATAGTACTGGAAGTATTAGCCATTGCAATTAGACAAGAAGAAGAAATAAAAGGCATCCAAATTGGAAAAGAAGAATTAAAACTGTCCTTATTTGCAGATGATGTGATATTATACATAAAAAACCCTAAAGACTCCATAAAAAAACTATTAGAATTAATAAAAGAATTCAGCAATGTAGCAGGATACAAAATTAACACCAAGAAATCTATGGCATTTCTATACACCAATAGTGAACTTGCAGTAAGAGAGACAAAAAAAAAAACAATCCCATTTACCATCGCACCAAAAAAATTAAGCTACCTAGGAATAAACTTAACTAAAGAGGTAAAAGACCTCTACTCAGAAAACTACAGGACGTTGAAAAAAGAGATAGAGGAAGACATAAAGAGATGGAAGAACATACCATGTTCTTGGATTGGTAGAATCAACATCATTAAAATGTCCATACTATCCAAAGCAATCTATAGATTCAATGCACTCCCCATTAAAATACCAACGGCATATTTCACAGACCTAGAACGAACTCTCCAAAATTTCATCTGGAATAAAATACGACCCCGAATAGCTGCAGCAATCCTGAGAAAGAACAAAGTAGGTGGGATCTCAATACCAGATATCAAGCTGTATTACAAAGCCACTGTTCTCAAAACTGCCTGGTACTGGCACAAGAACAGACATATAGATCAATGGAATAGAATAGAGAGCCCAGAAATCAGCCCGAACCAATACGCTCAATTAATATTTGACAAAGGAGGCAAGAACATACAATGGAGTCAAGATAGTCTCCTCAATAAATGGTGTTGGGAAAATTGGACAGATACATGCAAGAAAATGAAAGTAGACCACCAACTTACACCATACACAAAAATAAACTCAAAATGGATAAAGGACTTAAATATAGGACAGAAAACCATAAAAATACTAGAAGAATCCAAAGGCAACAAAATCTCAGACATATGCCAAAGCAATTTCTTCACCGATACAGATCTTAGGGCATTGGAAACTAAAGAGAAAATAAACAAATGGGACTACATCAAAATAAAAAGCTTCTGCACAGCAAAAGAAACCATCAACAAAACAACAAGAAAGCCCACTACATGGGAGAACATATTTGCCAATGTTATCACTGATAAGGGTTTAATCTCCAACATTTATAGGGAACTAATACAACTGAACAAAAGGAAGATAAACAATCCAATCAAAAAATGGGCAAAGGACCTAAATAGACACCTTTCAAAAGAGGACATTCAGAAAGCCAAGAGACATATGAAAACATGCTCAAAGTCACTAATCATCCTAGATATGCAAATCAAAACAACAATGAGGTACCATCTCACACCTGTCAGAATGGCTATCATCAACAAATCCACAAACGACAAGTGCTGGAGAGGATGTGGAGAAAAAGGAACACTCATGCACTGCTGGTGGGAATGCAGACTGGTGCAGCCACTATGAAAGACAGTATGGAGTTTCCTCAAAAAACTAAAAATGGAACTCCCATTTGACCCTGTGATCCCACTTCTAGGAATATATCCCAAGAAACCAGAAACACAAATCAGAAAGGATCTATGCACCCCTATGTTCATAGCAGCACAATTCACAATAGCTAAGATCTGGAAACAGCCTAAGTGCCCATCAGTAGATGAATGGATTAGAAAACTGTGGTACATCTACACGATGGAATACTATACTGCTGTAAAAAAGAAGGAACTCTTATCATTTGCAACAGCATGGATGGAACTGGAGAGCATTATGCTAAGTGAAATAAGCCAGTCAATGAAGGAAAAATACCACATGATCTCACTCATTTATGGATAATAAAGACCATTATTAACTGATGAACAAAAATAGATACAGAGGCAGAGCTGCCTCGAACAGACTGTCAAACTACAGCAGGAAGGCCGGGGAGGGTTGGGGGGCAGGACAGGGCGGGTAAGAGATCAACCGAAGGACTTGTATATATGCATATAAGCATAACTAATGGACATAAGACACTAGCGGGTAGGGGAGGCCAGGTGATTGTCAAGGGTGGGGAAAAAAAGGAGACATATGTAATACTCTTTGTAATACTTTAAGCAATAAAAAAATATAATAATTAAAAATAAATAAATAAATAAACTCCCTTAGTCCTTTTTTTGTCTGTGAAGGTCCTCATTTCATCCTCAATTTTGATTGATAGTTTTGCTGGGTATTTTTTTCCCCGCCCTTGACAATCCCCCGGCTTCCCCTACCCCCCAGTGTCTTATAGTCCTTTTTTTTGTCTGTGAAGGTCCTCATTTCATCCTCAATTTTGATTGATAGTTTTGCTGGGTATAGTATTCCTGGATTCATACCCTCCCTTTGCATGACTTTTTTATATTTAATTCCATTCCCTTCTGGCCTGATGTGTTTCTGTTGAGAAATCTGTTGATAGTCTTATGGGAGATACTTTGTAGTAATTTTCTGTCTCTCTCTGGCAGCCTTTAAGATTCTTACTTTGTCATTGGTGTTTGCTAATTCTATATAATAAAAGAAACATGCAAATTAGCCATCCCTGTGCCAAGCTCAAGCCAAGCCCACCAGCCACACCCACCAGCCAATCAGAGTGATATGCAAATTAACCCGACAAAGATGGCAGGCCTGTGGGCAGCATGCACGTGCACAGGTGCTGAGCTGCTGGGGTCAGGTGTCCCACACCACCCCGCCCTGGCTGATTCAGGCTGGTGGGCAGTGTGCACAGGTATGGAGTGGCCGGGCGGGGCAAGATGCCTGGCTTCCATCCAGCCCTGGCCACTCCAGACTGGTGCGCAGGGTGTGGAGGCAAGGAGCAGCCAGGGCAGGGCGGGACGCCTGGCTTCTGCCCCGCCCCAGTCACTCTGGGCAGGTGAGCAGCATGCGCTGGCGTCCAACCTAGCCCAGCCCAGGCTGCTCTGGGCCTGTGGGCAGTGTGTGGAGAGCCTCTGGGCAGGGGAGGCGGGCTGGCAGAGGGCGGTCTGTACTCCCCACATGGCTGCGGTGGCAGTCATGAGTGCGCCAAGTGGAGTCTGTGGGCCCAGCTGAAGTAGCGTCTGCAGGCCATCAGTGATGAAGAGTGGCTGTGCAAGTCCCGCCTCCTGGCCCAGAAGGTGTGGGATTGCAGGGACACCCACCATGGTGGGCCAGATTGACGTCCTCCTGGCCGCACCACGGGGGTTTGCCAATCTGCAAAGCCACAGGCCTCCAGTGTGCACATCCTCTCCTCCCCCTTCCATGTGAAAATCCCCCAGTGCGCTGTCACCCTTGTGCACCTGCAAGAGTCGCAGACCAAGGCATGCACAAGTTCCCCCTCCCCCTCCGCCGCACTTCCATCAACCCGAGCATGCCTAAGTCCCCCACAGGATGGGTACATGTCCCCTCCTACATGCTCACATCCTTTGGAGAGTGTCTGGGTGTTCTGGGTGCTGAGGGTGAGCGCCTGTGAGATGACAGTGAGAGGGCAGAGTGGTGACGCCCTGTTCCCTCAGAGGCCAGTGCAGTGATGAGATTACCTCTGTGGGGCTAATCAGGTGCTGAGGCAGGAACAGGTGCAGACAGACACACCTGGTGGGTGCAGGCTACCCTCGCTGAGGTGCCTTCGATCAGCATTCAAGATCAAGACCCCAGAGGCCACCAGGAGTTCCGTCCTCTCAATGAATCAGTGGTATAGTAGGGGCGACTGCAGAGGAGGAATGTGCACTTTGGGTGCCAGCACCCATGAGCGAAGGCTGCCCTGACTGAGACTCGCTCACTTGGAGCCTAGCACACTCCTGCCGGGCAGCGTGTGACAGGACGTGCTTTTCTGAGTTAATGAGAGAAAACATTGATTCTCCTGCTGCCCACGAAGGTGGAAAGTGAAGTGGGGAGACATGCAGGGAGTGAGCGAGGTTCCCTGTCTGGGAGTTCCAAATCCGCTGTTGGTTCCTTTCACTGCTGACTAGAGATATACAGGGTGTCCCCCCAAAATGTATACACACTTTGAATACCTACTAATTCCAATGGTTTTAAGCATGAGAAGAAAGAAACAACAATGGAGCTGTCATCTGTTAAAAGTGTGGGCACAAACAGGCAGTCGGACATTCCCCGAGGGTTCCCAGATTGGAGAGGGTGTAGGCCAGACTGAGGGGCCCCTTCCCCACACACACACACACACCCCAGTGCACAAATTTCATGCACCAGGCTACTAGTTTTATTATAATGTGTCTTGATGTTGATCTTTTTGGGTTCATGTTGTTTGGGACTCTGTGAGCTTCTTGGACTTGTTTGAGTTTTTTCTTCCTTATATCAGGGAAGTTTTCTGTCATTATTTCTTCAAACAGGTTTTCTATTCCTTGCTTAGTGTCCTCTCTTTCTGGCACCCCTATTATATTGATGTTGTTTCATTTGGTGTTTTCCCAAAGTTCCTTTAGGCTCTTCTCTGGTTATTTAAGTTTTTGTTTATTTTTTTTCCTAGATGCTGCTCTGCTTGGGTATTTTTTCCTACCTTCTAACTCACTAATGCAGTCCTCTGCTTCTTCTGGTCTACTATGCTTCTATTGAGTTTTTATTGCAGTGATGTCATTTTTCATTTCTTCTTGGTTCTTACACATATTGTTGAATTTGTCTTCCATCCTTTTCAGGGACTTTATGACCATTGCTATGGATTCTTTCTCTGACATATTGCTTGCCTCCATTTTGTTTACTTTCTTTTCTGGTGATTTCTCCTTTTCTTTCATATTCAGGCTGTTTCTTTGTCTCCCCATGATTGCTCTTCTCAGGGTGCCTGGTATGTAGCTCTCTCTCTCCTGTGTTGACTTTTCTCTAGGCAATATCTGACCTCTCCATCCATGGATTGCCTCACCAGCTGTTTTTAAACCGCCAATTCCGGGTGGGTGTTCTTTGATTTAGCTCTTCCTTCTATGTGCTCTGTGAGAAGGTGCAGGGCTCATCCACGTTTTCGGCACAGCTTTGTCTCCCCCTGGACATACTTTTTAGGCATCTGTGATTGGGGAGTCTAGAGTCCCACTGTTCCTGGGTTCACAGCTGAGGCAGCTGGTCCCTGGGCATTGTGGTTGTAATGTCCCGGGAAGTATCCAAAGTCTCCCTGGTTGAAGGTAACGCTGGGCTTCCAATCATAGTCAGTCTCCCCTTCAAGATTGTGCAGTCTCTGCAGCAGAGCCAGACACTCTGGGAGAGATTTCAACAGCAGTACACACTTCCCTGCCAGTGGAGCCCGGTCCGCCAGTCCCCAACATTCCCTTGGAATATAGTTGTCCCTCACTCACAAATACAGACACTCCCTGCATGTCCATGCACTCTCCTTTCATTCTCTCACACACTATCTTTCAGCCTGCTGTTCCATCAGCAGCCATCTTCAACTTGTTGAGAGTTTTTAACAGGAAAGCATATTCAATTTTGTCACATTATTTTTCTGTATCTATTGAGGTGATCATGTGATTTTTATCCTTTATTTTATTAACATGGCATATTACATTGATTGATTTGTGGATGTTGACCTTTTCTTGCACCGCTGGAATAGATTCCATTTGATCATGTTGTATGACCTTTGTAATATATTTTTGAATTTTGTTTGCTCATATTTTGATGAGGGTTTTCACATCTCTGTGCATCAGGGATATTGACCTGTAATTTTCTTTTCTTGTAATACCTTTCTCTGGCTATGCTATTAGGGTAATGCTGGCATCATACAATGCATTTGGAAGTATTCACTCCTCTTCAGGATTGATATTAGTTGTTTATTAAGTGTTTAGTACAATTCACCAGTGAAGTTATCTGGTCCTGGACTTTATTTTTTGCCTTTTTGGTTGACTCTATTTATGTTTTTTATTGGGCTCAGGTGTGTGGTAAGAAGTAGCTCTAGACTCTTGTTAGTACTGTTCCAACAGAACTGTCTCTCTGATTCCACAAGACAATTATTTTCCTCATGTCTCATGTTTTCTTATAGGTAAAAAAAAAAAACACCTTTATTTGTATCTTTTGGAAACATGGAGACCAATGTTATATTTCAACTATGGCTTTTCTTACTTACTCTCCTCACAGTCATTGAATTATCAATAACCATATTTTCTGAACCAAAAAATTAGAATGAAGTATCTAACATCATTTATTTCCTGATTTGTGAATTTATTTGTGTGGAGAATTTTTTTACAAGAATTAAAAAATAAAATAATGATTGGTTATATATTTAACATACTACATTACTGGAAAGAAAAAATTTTTAGATGACAAAAATTTTAGAAAACTTACGCAATAAGAGCCATCTTTCAAATTAGGGTCAGGCAGTATCCACAAACAAATCAGAGGGGAAATATCCACAGTTCCTGATCTTTTTTTTCTTTATACTAATATGTAGTTAAAAGAATCAGATGAATATGCTTTTTAAAAACTTTTCAGCCAGCTCTATATTAATTTATAGGGTTTTACTCAATCACAGTGTGTGTGTGTGTGCGCGCGCATGCGCGCACACACACACACACACACACACACCACAAAGTGGTACTCAATAATGTGGGGCTTATATAATTTGTTACAGCTATTTTATTTAACTTGTTTTTTAAAAATCTACTGATTATATCAGTTCCTCCCCCAAAAATGGATTTTCTTGAGCAAATACCCTCAATGGGAAGGCCTACCGAGGCTGAGGCTAAATATTATTCTTGACTGGGGATTGCTCTCTACCAAAACTGTAACATCTCATTTTTCCTAAACAGTTCTATGAAGTTTCTAAATTATTAACACTAATTCATCCTGGGCCTGACAACTCCATTTACCTATAGGGTTTAGGTCAGTTGATATATAGGATGAGATTACATTACCTCTAAGTATACTCCTTGCTAGAAGCACCGATACAGCACTTTTCTAGTGCTTTACCTTACTTAATTTATTTGCTATATTAGGCATCATAACAATTCTAAGTTATTGTTTATGGCATGCTTCTGTTAGTCTTTCAAGAATTCATGAAACAAAGATATCTGACTTTACTGTTGATCATAACAGATGATTATGGAATTAATAGGGGGTAACAGATGGCAGGCATGTGTAAAAACTTTTAATTTTCTAACTATACCCTATATTGAAACCAGAAATATTTAAAAGTTTAATCTAACTCCATCAAATCTAATTTAGATTCTCTATCCAATCATATAAGATGGCAATAGAATAGGGAAGGGTAATGTTCATTAACTATAAATCTGTGGGTTGTCAGAAAAGTGATGAATCAAATCCACCTGCTTTTAATGAACATCAATCTACTATCAGTGAGTATTTCCTAAGAAGAATTGGGTGTCTAGCTAATTTTCCACTGTCAGGCTTTCACCAATAACCAGACTTTCTCAACAGATAACACCTTGAAAAGCTGCATATCTCAGCTTTTCATTTGCAAGCAGTGAACATTGAGCCCAGTGCTTAATTTCTCCAGTGCTGGAGAAGCAGTGTGACCCAGTGTAATATGGAGGCAGATGGAACAACAAAAGACTCTTGCTTTCAAACCTGCTGAATCTTCAGAAATTTCCAGAGCCTTCTGTGCTTTAATTTATTCATTTACCAGATGAGAGGAAAGATGCCTGCTGGAGCATAGTAAAAAAGAAAAATCTTATATGTGGTAAAAGGCTTTGAAACAGCCCCACTGGAGTGGCTCAGTGGTTGAACTTAGACCTATGAATCCAGAGGACAAGGTTCGATTCCCAGTAAAGGCACATTCCTGGGTTGCAGGCTCGATCCACAGTAGGGGGTAGGAGGCAGCTGATCAATGATTATCTCTCGTCATTGGTTTCTATCTCTCTCTCCCTCTTCCTTCCTCTCTGAAATCAATAAAAATATTTTTAAAGGCTTTGAAACAGATAGTATAAAAGTCAAATAAATAGAATGTTGTTAGAAACATTACATTGTAACCCACAAGGCTAAGTGTAGCAAAGAAATATGAACCAGTGTTTCACAGAAGTATATAAGGTATTCCATTAATCAAAATTGGGCAATTAAAGGAGGACTTTGAGGAAAAACAACTGTTGTTCAGTGAGATGGGGGTAGCCACAAAAATGAAGCAAAAAGTTAATAGAAGTTTTGCTTTACAGTTCTATCTAAGTTCCTTATGGATCAGCTGCAAGCCACTGTAAATAAAGGTTTTACTTTCTTTAACTTTTTAAAATTTTAACTTTGTCAGCCTCTAGGGCAGATACTGCTAGAACAAACCAATCAAATCAAGGTTTAAGAGACAGGAGAGATGGGAAAAAGGACAGTTACGATAGGATTGGACATAATGATAAGAAGAGCTTTGTAAATTATCCTACTCTATGAACATGTCATTATGAAAAAAATAAATACTACCACTAATAATAATACTACTCTTAGGTCCTGAATGCAGAGTCCTGTTCTTTAGGGACATCTATGAATTTTTAGCTATTTCCTCCTTCACCATATCTGGGAAGTCTAAGAAGATGTGTAGTCACTAATTATAATATCAGCTGAAGACAAAGCCACAGACCAAGACCTTGTTGAAAAGGCCAGGAGAGATAAACCCTCACATTCCTTAACTATTTGGTGATCATAGGTCATTTTGAGAATCTAATAAAAACTATACAAACTGCAGAGAAAATAACATCCATACCCTGGAAATTATGCATGTAATTTGAGAAAATTCATAGTTATTTGAACCCCAGTTTAAAAACTTCTCTAGCCATCTTATTGTATGCTCATTTGCCAGCTCCTCCACTGAGGACCAGGATATTAGAGTATTTTCTGACTCAGATATTTAGGCCCTAAACAAATTTAACAAACTGTCAGGGATTAGCAAATTGGAGGATGACTGGAATGCAATAAATGATAGTGTTTTGGGAGCTCATTGTAGCTTTTAATGGTCAAGGGACTCTTCATTGTGTCCCAAGAATCTGAAATGTGCTTGGAACATTTAAAGCAAGAGACAGAGAAGAAAAGACTTGCTTGGGTTAATACAAAAGAATGTCTGGACTAAGTAGAGATTCCTGTTAGGGTAGGGTGGAAAAGAAAATCCGGAGCCTGTGATCAGGAGCATTGGAGGGTGGAACAGCTACGGTCAGAATTTCTTGATATCTGCTTTGTCACTCTGCATCAGGGAAATGGATATAGCTTACCTGATCAAAGTAAATAGGAAAATCCTCTATAATGATAAAAGTATAATATGCTAATTGGACTAGACAGCCGAACGACCTCATGGACATCCTTCCAGGCAACCTTCCAGATGAAGCCAGGGCTGCAAGGCCAAGGCAGCTGCTGCAGCTGCGAGGGCCAAAGGCAGCCACCATGGATGTGAAGGCCGAGCCCCTTGCATGAATTTCATGCATTGGGCCTCTAGCATATAATAAAAGCCTATACGCAAATGCCCTCCTCGGTCGGTTATCGACCAGGAGTTTGA
>NW_005871050.1:30482902-30484647 GCF_000147115.1 Myotis lucifugus | reverse complement strand
CTGACCACCTGGGGGGGAGGCGGTGAAAACATGGCGGGCTCCTGCGATATGGTGCTGGCAGTGAGCAGCAGTGAAGGTGCTGCCAGCCCTGACGGGCCCAATGAGAGCGGGACTGTGGCTGGATGATGGAACATGTGAGCAGGTGGTGCTAGGCCAAGGCGGGTGCGAGCGGGGGCCCGATCGCCCCGCTGATTGCCCCACAGGCAGGATGGTAGAGCAGGTGAGGGGGCAGCACCAGGACATGGTGGGTGGCAGGCAGGGCTGCAGGGCTGTTAGGCTGGGGGCACGAGCTGGGGCCCAATCTGCACATGCCACCCCGAGGGATTCCACCAGTGCATGAACTCATGTACCGGGCCTCTAGTATCATATAAACCTGTAAGAATTGTACCTTTATCCTTGTGACTTGCTTTAGTATATGTGAAAATGCTTAGATTTACAGAAAATCTATTCCTAGAAAAGTTGAGAGACTGTCAATAGGTTTTAGAATTTTTTAAGTTGTAAGGAAGTGTTTGTGAGGGAGATTCAAAACCCAGAAATCAGGGGAAGGAGTGGGGAATGGATATGAATAAATGTTATGGAGCTCAAACATTTTATTTTGAATATGTGATTCAGGGTGTGAAGACAGCTGGTTGTGATAGTTTTCCCAGCCAGACCATGTACTTATTGGTGCATATTTAGACAGCAAATAAACCTGTGCAGCAGTGATTTGGCAAGAAGAAACTTTATTCTTCTTGTACTAGACAGGGATTTTTAATTTAACCTATAATTCTGAACTTGCTGCACTGTTTTCAAAAGTCACAGCAAGTTATTCAGAGTTGACTTTGACAATAACCCTAGATCACAGGGGAGACTTAGCCCATAATTACAAAATGGTATGACATCTGGAGGAGAAATCAGGAATCATCCAGGTGTTGGGTATCCAGGATGTAAAACTGCAATGAAAGTGCCCGCTTGGAAATTGTTTAGTTGACCTTTTTAGTGTGTGTGTGTGTGTGTGTGTGTGTGTGTGTGTGTGTGTTATAGGTCATATCTTCCCTAGTAAATAAAAAGCTACTTGATGACACAAGTGATTTGATACCATGCTATATTAATTAAAGTATCATGCATATAGTGAGCAATAAATGCAAAAGTGAGTAGTGATATTTAAAACAGGCCTTGAAACAATCATTTCTACATTCACTGGATGATATTTTATTTTATTTTTTAAAAATCTTTATTGTTGAGAGTATTGCAGATGTCTCCCTTTTCTATCTCCATTGCCCCCTTCCACCTAGTCCCCACCCCACCCTAGGCTTTCACCACCCTATTGTCTGTGTCCATAAATAATGCATAGATGCATTTAAGTTCTTTGGTTAATCTCTTCCTGGGACACCTCCCCTCTACCCTCTGAGATTTGTCAGTCTATTGCATGTTTCCATGCCTCTGGTTCTATTTTATTCATAAGTTTATTTTGTTCATTAGATTTCTTGTTTGCTTATTTTGATTTTTAGATTCAATTGTTGATAGCTATGTCTTTGCCTTCTTCTTCTTCTTCTTCTTCTTCTTCTTCTTCTTCTTCTTCTTCTTCTTCTTCTTCTTCTTCTTCTTCTTTCTTCTTCTTTTTCTTCTTCTTCTTCTTCTCTTCTTCTTCTTCTTCTTCTTCTTCTTCTTCTTCTTCTTCTTCTTCTCCTTCTCTTTCTCCTTCTCCTCCTCCTGCTCCTCCTCCTCCTCCTTCTTCTTCATCTTCTTCTTCTTCTTCTTCTTCT
>NW_005871050.1:30435107-30482802 GCF_000147115.1 Myotis lucifugus | reverse complement strand
CTCTCTCTCTCTCTCTCTCCCTCTCCTCCTCCTTCTTCTTCTTCTTCTTCTTCTTCTTCTTCTTCTTCTTCTTCTTCTTCTTCTTCTTCCTCTTCTACTCATTCTTCTCCTTTCTTTCTCTTCCTTGTCTTAAATAATACCCTTCAACATTTCATGTAATACTGGTTTGGTGGTGATGAACTCCTTTAGCTTTTTCTTGTCTGTGAAACTCTTTATCTGACCTTCGATTCTAAATGATAGCTTTTCTGGGTAACATAATCTTGGTTGTAGGTCCTTGCTATTCTTTACTTTGAATATTTCTTGCCACTCCCTTCTGGCTGGCAAAGTTTCTGTTGATAAATCAGCTGACAGTTATATGGGAGCTCCCTTGTAGGTAACTAACTTTTTTTTTTTTTGCTGCTTTTAAGATTCTTTCTTTGGCTTTAACTCTTGGCATTTTAATTATGATGTTTCTTTGTGTGGGCCTCTTTGGGTTCCTCTCGTTTGGAACTCTCTAGGCTTCCTGGACTTGTAAGTCTACTTCTTTCACCAGATAGGGGAAGTTTTCTGTCATTGTTTCTTCATATAGGTTTTCAATATCTTGCTCTCTCTCTTCTCCTTCTGGCACCCTCTGATGCAAATGTTGGCACATTTGAAGTTGTCCCTGAGGCTCCTTAAACTATCTTCATATTTTTGGATTCTTTTTTTTTTCTTTTTGCCCTTTAGATTGGGTGTTTTTTTACTTCCTCATATTAAAAATCTTTGACTTGATTTCCAGAATCCTATACTCTACTGTTGAATCCCTGTAAATTATTCTTTATTTCAGTTGGTATATGATTAACTTCTAACTGGTCCTTCTTCATGTCTTTGATGTTCTTACTAAGATCCTTGAAATTCTCAGTAAGTCATTTGAAGCTCTCATTAAGATCCTTGAGCATCCTTATAACCCTTGTTTTGAACTCTGTATCTAGTAGTTTGTTTGCTTCCATTTTATTTATTTTATTTTTCTGGAGATTTATTCTGTTTTTCATTTGTTCCATGTTTCTTTGTCTCCACATTTTGGCTGCTTTCCTATGTTTGTTTCTGTTTATTAGATAGAGCTGCTATGTCTCCTGGAATTGGTAGAGTGGGCTTGTGTAGTAAGTGTCCTGCAGGGCCCAGTGAATCAGCCTCCCCAGTCACTTGATCTGAGGACCCTAGGTCAGTGATGGCGAACCTTTTGAGCTCGGCGTGTCAGCATTTTGAAAAACCCTAACTTAACTCTGATGCCGTGTCACATATAGAAATTTTTTGATATTTGAAACCATAGTAAAACAAAGACTTATATTTTTGATATTTATTTTATATATTTAAATGCCATTTAACAAAGAAAAATCAACAAAAAAAATGAGTTCGCATGTCACCTCTGACACGCGTGTCATAGGTTCGCCATCACTGCTCTAGGTGCACCACTGTGAGGGCTGTGTGCACTGTCCTGTTCCAGTTGAGCCTTGATTGCTGTTGGTGTCACTGGGAGGAATTGACACCAGGCCTATTGGCTGTGAGGATCAGCTGTGACTACAGCGGAAGATCTGCTATGCAGGAAACAGCCCTATGGAGCAGGACTTGCTTCAGTGGGGTTTTGGTGCTCCCTGACTCTGCCTCTTGAGTTTGTCACGCCTGGATGTAGCAGGGTTGTAATCTGGCATGGTCTGAAGCTGTCCACTCAGTGCACTGGATCTGGGGCCTCCTGGGAAGTGAAAAGCCAGCCACTGACAGTGACCTGCCTGGGGCTACCTGGCAGGAGGTACAGAGCAATCTGCATATGGCTACTACTTGTGTTGTGTTTAGAAGTGCCAAGGAGAGGCCAAGCTGTGAAGCAAGGCAGGCTGCTGCTAGTGCCAGGCCTGGGGCCTTTTACTGAGATGTGTGGGTCATGCTGATGCCAACTGCTGCTTGTTTTAGAGATTTTAGGAAAGTCTGAAACCTGAACCAAGACAGGTCATTCATATTGAAAAACCACTGAAAACATTGTGGATAGGGCTGCAAATTGGATGGGGTGGGTTCTCAGGAATCACCAGGATGGGGTGAACAGTATAAGCCAGATTGATGGAGACTCAAATATGGGGCCTGTCAGTCAGCTCTGTGATGGGTTAGCTCTACAAATAATAACCTCTGCTAGCACCCCTGTCTGGGGGAAAGCCACCCCTGAGTTCTTGCCCTGATGCCAGACAATCCAATTCTTCCCCATATGTTGCTAGATTCCCCCAAGCCACTGCCCCAGCACTGGAGCTCAGAGGAAGCAAGTCTGAGCAAGTATGTGCATGGGCTCTTTAAGAGGAACTGTCTGGGTCTCCAACTGACTCTGTGTCATTCAGCCACAATCCCCACTGGTTTTTATAGACTGAAGTTATGGGGGATTCTCTTCACAACCCTGTGACCCTGGACTGAGGGGTCTGGTTTGGGGCTAGGACCCCTTGTTCCTCACAGGAGTCCTCTGAAGCTGAAATGTCTCTCCTGATTAAAAAAGCCACACGTGGGTGTCAGACCAGCCTGTACTGTGCCTCCACCCCTCCTACCAATCTCATTGTGCTTTCTTCTTTAGTTCTTTAGTTGTAGGACTTCCATTCAGCCAGATTTCAGTTGGTTCTGAATGATGGTTGTTCTGTATTTTAGTTGTAATTTTGATGTGGTTGTGGGGGGCAGCGAGTATTACATTTGCCTATGCCACCATCTTGGTTCTCCTCTGGATGATATTTTAGTGCCTAATATGTCCTAGGCACAAGCCTTGGGATACAGAAATAATACAAAGTCCTTTTCTGAAAGGGGCTCACAGCCTAGTAGAAGACATAGATAAGTAGATGCATAATTAGAGTGCATAATGAGTCATGGTATAATATAGATATGCAGAGTTCTAAAATATTTTAGAGAAGAGTCACCTCATCCAGATTGGAGGATTGAACAGTAGTCCAGGTATAGAGGAGATGTAGTGGGACTACTCAAGGTGGTATTAGTAGAACACTTGAAATTGTGCTCCAGATTTTCAGACTCTAGTTATTTTCACTAGACACCAGAAATATGTTGTAGAACATCATAGAAATAAAAGATCAGGAGTATTTTAAAAGACAATGTTGCCAGTACCTAAGTATCATTCATTCCTTTATTTATTTATTCCAGAGTACCACACTAAATGCTGTGGATATAATAGGTAATCAATATGAAATGACCACATACCATTCTCTGAAGACTAAATTACAATAAGGTATAATACTGTACCCCCAGGGGAACTTAAATTCTATAGGTTTTTGGTGGTTTGCAACACCATGGCCTGAGCACATGTGAGTTGGACCCACACCCTATGAAGCAGAAGGCCTTGGTAAATCATTGCATTTTCTTTTCTCAATCTTTAAATTTCTTACCTTGGAAATATTTTTATGAAATTCTTCTTTCATCCTTGGGTTGTCAGGAGTCAGAGCTGACTCAATAGCATCTAACAACATAATAAGTGTAGTAGTAAATTTTCTCCATAATTCCAATTTCATGTATATAGCTCCCTATAGTATGTTTCAACCTAGTAGCCCTTTTAGTACTTTTAGTACAAATACAGTCAAAAGTTCCATGGGTATCACTTGAGATTCCCCCAATTCTCAGCAAACATTAATTTTCAGTACTCCTTTCATTCATTTTATAATGCAAACTGAAATGCTTGCTGTTTCACACACATGCTCTATCTTTCCCCAGCAATGTGTTTTTGTTCAACCTGATTCTATTAGAAAACCTTTCTTACCTTGCTGCATATTCACATCCTACTCCAGAATTTAGGAGTCCCTCTCAAAAGCTATCTTCCTGCCAGGAAATTCTGATTCCCACTTTATCATCCCCTAAAAATAAATTAATAAATTAATAAATTAATTAATTAATAAAATCCAGAAGTGGTTGCTACTTTACTCAAGCTTTTTTTCCCCTCCCACCCTGCCCACCTCCCGCCCCAACACGTGACCTCCCTTGGCCTCCTACTCAAGCTTTCATAGCATTATATCTGTACTTCTCTCATACTAGACAGAGAGGTATGGGTGTCGTCCATACAGATATAATAATTGTAGTCTTAAAATAAAATGAAATTGCTAAATGGCAAAGTACAGAGATATAATAAAAGAATGTTAAGGTCATAATTTAGGGAAACACATTTCAGGGGGGTTGATGGGAAAAGGAGTCAGAGAAAGGGACAAATAAGTAGCTGAGAACTGTAAGGGAACCAAAAGAAAGGGATACATTTAATAGGGTAGAAAAATAAAGGAAGACGAATGAACAGTGAATATCTGTTAAATGAATGAAAAGATGAAAAAAGAATGAACAAATGAAATAAGAAAGAAATCATTGGATTTAACAGGTCTTTGGTAGGAAAAGAGTTACTATGTAGAGAAATTTTGAGGGGAGCAGAAAAGATAGGGAATTGAAATCTGAAAAATCTGTGCTGGACTCTTTCATCTTTTATTGTGTAAATTTAAGCAAGTACTTAAGTTCTATGAAACTTTTTCCCCATCTCCAAAATTAGGAAACTGACCATGTCCTTCACCTACATCTTAAGGTTATTGTATGGATTCAGTAGGAATGTGAGCAAAAGAGCCCAGCAAAATGTAAACTCCCATACAAATGTAAAATGGGATAATTAGCATCATTTTTAAGTGCTTTAAAAATGAGAAGGCATTCAATCACCAGAAAAAACAAACAAACAGAAAAACAAATATGAGGAACAATGAGTTTGCAGAACTCCAGTTCAGTTGTCATGACTTGTTATGCATTGGCCATAATTGAGGTCAGTAATATGTATTGTATGGATTTGCTTTTATTTTTCTATATGATCCATTAGAAAGCTATGTGGTTTGCCTTGATTTAGAAAATTAACTATTATAGTATTAAAAGATGAAAAGAAGTTTATTTTTTCTGAGTTTCTCTATGATTATTGTAGCTCTTCCCAACACTACTTGACTGAATTATAGTCACAGAGCCAAAGTGTTTCATACCAGTAGTTCTCAACCTCCAGGTTACTATTTACTAGTGACATATTTCAAGTATGTGGATACTAATAAAATTTTAAAATATATTCAATTATAGCCCTATACTATCATCACTCATTGTCTTACATTTCTCTTATTCAATGAGTGAGAAAGGCTAGTATGCCAGGAATTGTTTCTAATCTCCAACCTGCCTTACTTAGGGTACAACTCAAACATCTATATATTTTTTACCATGAGTGTCCTGGTTAAAAAAAAAAGATTAACAATAAATCACATCTTCAGAGATCATCCAGTCCTATCATTTCATTTATAGGTGATGAAAATTCAGGACCCAATAAGGTGAGGGATTTACCCCCAAAACACTGGTAGTTAGAAGCAGGAGCACAGATTTCCTTATCTTAGTTGAAGATCCTTTCCAGTATATTAGACTTTCTTAAAAAGTGTTATGTGTGAAGTGTTTTACATACATGTGCACATGCACACATACACACATGCACACACACACACAAAATCATTTACATGTATACACATACATATGTTGGGAGGTCAAATAAATTTATAAAGTAATGTGCCTTATACTACCCTCTTGAAGATTCTATCATGAAGTCTCCCCGAATATAACCAACACAACTTGTGGATGAGAAAAAATTAGATTTATTGCTCAGATACCTTCCTTAAAAAACTTTGGCTCTGTCTCCAAGTGAAAAGGTAAGAATAGAATTTATTAATAATTGGCAATTTTGTTTATGGTGGATGTTTCAATATTAGGGTTTGAGTAGGATTGATTAAGAATCATAATGCAACTGTCTAGTATGTGTCTTCACTTTAAGTAGATTCTAGAAAACTGAATTCTAATTTGTTCTCTCTAGAATTCATACTTATTTGAAGCCTATTAGGAATCTGATCAGTTATGAATTACCTTAAAACATTTACTGTAAGGGACCAAGTATCTTTACAAATAGTAGCAGTTGTTCTGATGATTGACCTAATTAGTCTGCCTGACTATGCTCCTACTATTATATGCTGCATAACAATTGCTCTCCCTGATGAGCACTTCCTGAATTGTATAGCTTTTAATTGAGGACCCATTACTGCTGCAAGAATTAAGTATTTGGGATGGGTCATTCCATTTACGTTTTCATTAATTTGAATCAGAATAATATTTCTTTGTACCCATATTATTTACATCTCATTTGACAATGAGTGGGCGTCATCATTTGCATTTTGAGATGCTCATGCTCAGGTGATTTTAAGATATTGCTTTTGTTCTGTGTTTTCATATATGTTTTGAAATTGTTTTTCAATCCATTTTAATTAGTATATATTACAGATTAATTACCTGTCAATTTTGTTTTACACAAATGAGGCCATTTTGAGTCCTGTATGCTACATGAGAAAACTTTACCCAAATACTTAAATTCTTCTTTATCTAGTTTTAAGCCACAACACAGTCAAGACTGTGCATTTTGCCTATTTTTAACCCCTAGAGTGCCGGGGAGCACGATCGCGCTCCTCCTGTCTTTCGCCCAAAGTGCCGGGAGCGCTATCAAAGCTTCGAAATGGCGTCCAGTTCTAAGTCTGCTTTTATTAGTGATGATAATATTGCTAAGTATGTCAATGTAGTAAAGGTTTCCTTAAGTTTTTGAATATGTAACTTCATTTACTTGCGATTCATATTTTTTTTCCTAAACTGCTGTAAAATCAGCAAAAATGCCTTGGCAATTTTAGCATAGTTCCTAGGATATTGGTTGGCACTCAAAGGGTTAACTTAAAATTGTGCCATATATTATTTTCTTCTTGAAGCAACAGGTTATGACCCACACATTTCCCTAAATAGCTCAAATACATACATATACTTAGTTACAGAGTCATGTAGAACTTTAAGTGGGAAAAAACTCAATGAGTTCAAATGTAATTGTGTCAGCCCAAATGTATTGAAGGGAAAATCACAAACCAGGGATGTGGCTAATATGCTATGCTTCCTAAATTGCAACTGCTTTGAGTCCTCAATTATATTACACTAGTAGCCCTGCGCACGAATCCGTGCACCAGTAGCTCTCCGTGGGGCCTGGCTGCTCCGCGCCTGCTGCCCAGAAGCTCTCTGTGGCCCAGAGGCCCATCCACGGCCGGGTGTGGAACACTTGCCTCGTCACTGGGGCAACAACACAAGCGTTCCGCTCCCCGGCCTGGCCAGAGGCCCATCCGTGGCTGGGCATGGAACTCTTGCCACGGCGACAAAGCAAGCATTCTGCCAGGCCGCTCACGCTGCCCACTCTCAGCAGTCGCCCTCCCCTCCTGGACAGGGGGACTCTGAAGGGGCTAAGAGGACTGGGCACTGCCATCTTGTGGCTATGGGTGCTGCCATCTTTGTGATGGGGTGATGGTTAATTTGCATATTACCCTTTTATTAGATAGGATTTAGTTGGTTATGTTAACCAGATAGTTCCTCTATTATAGCTATTTCTAAACAGCAGGGGAATTCAAGTTTGGCATATCTGCCTTTCTTCCAGCTGCATTAAATGGGCCAGGTGCTTACATAGGGATTTGGAAGGCAACAAGGAAAACAAAAAAATGTGACCAGGCAAGAGCAAATAGACTGTGACTTACATAACTGAAATAATATGGCACCAACATACTACAAGGAAAGAAAACAGTTACTCATCTGATGTCTAGATGTAGCTAGAAAATTACCCTCCCCACCAAGTAACATAAGAGGTCACTTAGTAATAGTTGTATAAACAACTACAGTCCATTGGCCCAAAGGATGCATATATGGTTTATGGAAATTTTATTAAGTCTATTTTAATTTTAACATTTTTAGAATTTATTATTGACTGGGACTTTCACATATATTGTTACAGTTGATCCTCTCAATAACTCTTAACTTTGTTATTATCATCTAGTCTTAATATCATACCTCCGTAATATATATTAAATCAAATAATTCAGTATATAGAACTAGCCATCAATAAATTTTAATTAAATTCAAAGCTTGGGTTTCAAAAGTTGGAGTTTTATTCTGTGACTATAGCAAGCTTTTAGGAAGCATTATCAAGCTTTTTCTATAGAGAATTGTTTATGGTAGTTTGATAGAGGAAGGGAGAGAGAAAAAGATAGAAACATCAATGATGAGAGAGAATCATTGGTTTGCTGCTTCCTGCACATTTCCCCACTGGTGATCAAGCCCGTAATCCAGGCATGTGCTCTGATTGGGAATTGAACCATGCCCTCCTGGTTCATAGGTCAATGCTCATCAACTGAGCCACTCTGGCAGGGCTAAAGGAGGTGATTTGACATACATTATATTGGAGTCATAAAAATAAATATCATAGCTATGTAGTTAGTACCTTTGTGTATCAATACATTAGGTAAAAAGTTGAATTTAGTCATCAAGATGAATTTCTTACATTATGTCAAGCATCTGGATACATCACTCTAACATTCAGTGTTGAAATCAGTAAATACATACCTGTAGATTTAATCATACCCCAACTTCTGGGACACTTTATGTGTCTATAGAGGTTAATAGTTTCTCCACGGTTTGGTACCTACCTAGTTTAGTTGTTTAAACCTTATCTACATATTATAGTTCATGGGGAATGTTAAAGAGTATTGATGCCTTGATATCATTCCCAGAAAAGAGATTCTGATATAGTTGGTCTGGAATATAGCTTGGGCATCAGGAATTTTTAAAAGTTCACTAGGTAGGTCTAATGTGAAATCAAGGTTAAGAACCACTGATGTAGCTCATTTACTTGCTGGTCCTATGCTGCCCTTGGTATTCTAATATTTTCCACTATTTCTTGTTTAGTATATAAATTCCCCAGTGGTTCTCAATACTGGGTCCATGAAATGTATTTATCTCCTATAATCACCTCTCTAATTGGTCTTCTACAAAATTTTTTCTACTTAAAACTCAATCGTGTGATTGATCTGTTCTTGCTTGACTAAAACCAGTAAGTCTTAGATTCTGGTTCTTTGTTGATAAGTTTCTTATTTTCTAGAATGCTGTTCCTTTTTCCCATGTTCTGACCCCTGACCTTTGAGCAAATCTAGGGATCTTACCAGATTTCAGTCATGTTCCTGTTCAGTCTGTTATAAAATACCACTAGATATTTTATTTATACCAGCAGTATTTAGATGATTATTAATTGTTTTGTTTCTATCCCTCAAATAGTTTGGCATCATGCTGCCACAGATGATATAGTATGGTAGTGAGTTCAGAGTTAGGTTCTCTAAAATGAAATCCTGGTTCCACCATTTTCTAGCTGCATGACATTGGGTCACTTATACAACATATCTTAGCCTCAGTTTTCAAATTTATACAATAGAGATGATCATAATTTTTAGAATTGTGAGCATCAAGTGCAATAATGTCTGAAGCATGTTTTACACAGAGCCTGGCACACCGTAAGTGTTCAAATTCACATTAGCACTTCTATCTGTTTTTAAATGATAAAAAAAACTGTCAGCAATAATTAGTGCTTGTTTAAAATCAATAAACAATGGTTTGGCAATCAAAACAAATTTTCTGACCTATCTTATTTGTCATTCATACACTAGACCTCTCGTATTTACACTTATTTCAGAAGAGTGTATTTGTCTTGTAAGTACTGAATCTCTCAGAAGAAAAATGGATAGAGGACTACTTGACTTCAAATGCATGAGAAGTCCATTGCCTTTGATACCATAGATAAATGCTAGGATATTTACTTTATAATTGCTTTATTGCCAGTAGTTTTCAATGAAGCCATCAAAGAAAAAACTGATCATTCTAATTTCATCAAGATGAATATGTAATGCATAAATCTCTTATCTAATGAATCTAGTAATAGGCCACCTGTTTCCCCTACCTCCTTCCAAGTTCAGTATATGAATGACTAGTGCTTTCTGCTTCAAACCCAGACTTTGAAGTACTATAATGTTGTAATTTAATAACAGCTCAATTCAATTTTGCATCTTACATAATCAGATAATTCCAGATTTTAAGAAAAGATCCATGTCCTTATCACTTTTATTGCACACTCATCATCAAGATATCCTCCAGACAGAGGTTCTGAGCTTAAAGGCCCTATTTAGGAGATAAATAAGAATTAAGTAGAGGAAAGGTGATAAAAGATAGGTAGGTGATGGGGTACTTCACTGATTTGTTCACAACCAAATTCACAGCACATTAGCATATTAAATTTAACATTCAGTCAGGCTGTTCTACAATCATTTCCCACCATTTGACTTCATTATTTAATCTATCACAATATCCAAAGATCCTATCCACAATAAGTTTGATGAAGTCTAAATGACCCTTGCCCCTTTTAACATGTCAGAGATTCAGGCTCCAATAATTCAGAACTTGTGATGAATGAAGTTTCTCTTAAAAAAGGTACAATTATTCTGGGCAGATTGTGTTAGCAGATAGAGGAAGGTGTGTTTGGGACACTTAAAACACATAGTTTTTTTAAGCACCTAGGAACTCATTTGCTAATATTTTGTTGAGGATTTCAGTATCTATGTTCATCAGGGATATTGACCTTTAATTATCTTTCTTTGTGGTGTCTTTATATGGTTTTGTAATTAGACTAATGCTAGCCTCATAAAAAGAGCTTGGAAGTGTCCCTTCTTCTTGAATTCTTTTGAATAGTTTGAGGAGGATAGGTATTAGTTATGCTTTGAATGTTTGATAAAACTCCCCTGTGAAGATGTCTGGACCACAGCTTTTGTTTTCTGGGAGTTTTTTGATTACTGCTTCAATTTCATCAGCAGTTATTGGCCTATTCAGGTTTTCTGATTCTTCCTGATTGAGTTTTGGAAGATTGTTTTTTTCTAGGAATATGTCAGTTTTGTCCAGGTTGTCGATTGTTGGAATATAGCTGTGCATAATATGTTTTAACAATCTTTTGTATTTCTGTGGGGTCAGTTATTACCTCACCTCTTTTGCTTCTGATTTTGTTTATTTGGGTCAATGGAATACTATGCAGCAGCAAAAAAGAAGGATCTCTTACCATTTGAGACAGCATGGAGGGACCTGGAGAGTATTATGCTAAGCAAAATAAGCCAGTCAGAGAAAGTCAAGTATCAAATGATTTCACTCATATGTGAACTTTAATGAACAAAATAAACTGGTGAACAAAATAGATCCAGAGACACAGAATCATGGAACAGACTGAAGAACCTCAGAGGGAAGGCAGAGGTGGGGTGTGGAGGTGGGGAGAGATTAATCAGGGAACTTAAATGCATATATGCATAGTCCATGGACCCAGACAATAGTGTGGTGAAGACCTGGTAGGGGCAGGTGTGGGGTGGAGGGGGTCAATGGGGAAAAAGGAGGCACATCTGTAATACTTTCAACAATAAAGATAAATTTTAAAAAACTATGGTGAATAAATAAAAAGTAACTCATTTGCTACAAATATTAGATAGGATAATTTTAAATTATCATGACAAGACCAGTAAAACTTGTCACTGTGTTTACCGTAAAGGTGTTTTTTGAGGTTGTTATTCTTTATTTGCTCTACAAAAACCCATGGAATGTACATTTCTCTCTGGTCTCATTATTAGGAAAAGTCACACTTACCAGGAAAAAAGACAGTATTCAGTAGAACTTAAATTGTGGGCTCACTATTCAGGACTAGCTGTGGTTAAATGCTAACTCTGTCACCTTCTGGGTGCATGACCTTTAGAGAGTTATTTGACCTCTATGAGCCCCAATTTCCCCACCTGTAAAATGAAAATAAACTACTCCTGTGGTGAAGATTCAATGAATTTATACAGGAAGTACTTAGAATTATGCCTTACACACATGGTAAATGCTCAGTAAATATTAGCTAAAATAGTATCATATTTTTTCTTAGGAACCAGTTTATTATTTTCTAAGTAAACATTTTATGAATATTTTCTTCTTCACGTTGCTCTCACATAGCTTAAGGTTCACTTTGCGGCCCACTTCCCTCAAAGGTAAGGACTTGCATGTTGTGATTTCTTCTTACATTCCTACCTACTATTATTTTAAATTTATTTGACTTTGTTAAATTGTTTAAATGACTGTAAATCAATTTTAGAACAAGGCATACATCAGCCAGCCAAACACGATAAAATATAAGGCAAAACTAGCTTAGCTTCAGCTACTGTGAAGAAGCAAAATAGCAAAAGGTCTTTCTTAAGTTGCCATTCAGACATTTTTATGATTTAAATTGACTTTCCCCATTAATCTGAATTGGTAAAAAAAATTGTATTATTGTTTAAAGTTTGAAGATATGCAGAAAAACCAAGAGAATAGAATATAAATACCTATATATTGAATACCTAGATTTTACAAATGTTAATATTTTGCCACATTTGCTACCTCTTTATTTTTACAGATTCATTTTAAGGTAATTACAAAAACGTTATGTTTCACCCCTAAATACTTTACCATCTATGTCTGAAAAAATAAGAACATTTTTTGTAACCACAGTATTATTTAAACACCTTATAAAATTAACAATATGGATTAGTACATTTTAAGAAACTGTGAACTATTTGAAGGGAAAGGATTGTGCTTTCTGCTATTCTTTATGTCAATTATTGATACATATATGAGAATATGTACTCAGTGCATCCTTGTGAATTGCCTAGTCATTTAGTTTCTTCATGCTATTTTATGGTATTTGTTCAGTTCTTCCCTCTGGAGCATAAACGGTAGAAAACCCTTCTCTGCTGCTCATGTTCCCTCTTTCCTGTCCCTTCTGAAGTCATCAAGGAAGAAAAGAACAGAACAAAATTAAAATAATTTCTTTCTGTAAATATATCCAGGCTGCCTCTTCCCTCAGACTCCCTGCATCTATAGGCAAGTTAATAACTCTCTTTCCCCACCAGCAAAAATCACTGACTTCTCACGAATTATGGAAGTTAATGTTTGTTAAGTACTTGAGATTCATAGGTGAAAGTTTCAATATATACCCGGAGCTATCTTAATACCACAATTGAAATGAATTTTGTTAGTGATAATTAAAATAGTCACTATATCAACTCTAGCAGTAGCAGTTCTAAAACAAGCCATAATAACCACTAACCTCAATATTTTCCACCCTTTTCCATAGAATATCTTTATCTCTTTTTCTTTCTAGCTTTTTAATATTATTTTATCATTTGGAAAATTTTTAATAGCTCTCTGCATAAAAAATATGAAACCTCTTTGAATTTAATCAGATATGATTAGTGTGTTGTCCATTTATGGCTTTGCCTGTTGCTTTTAAGAAATGCATGATTTAATCACACCCTTATCCTCTGCGGAACAGACCAAAATAATGCTATTGGAAAGATAAGGCTCCACAAATGGTTCATCACATGGAAAATATACCTAATTTTTTAATAACATGTTTTATTAGTGTTTCCCTCAATTCAGTATTTCTTGATATGTTCCATGTATTAGAGATTAAATCTTGAGTCAAATATTTAATCTTGGAATAAGCATCACATTTAGAAATAGCATGGGTTCCATCATGCCTAGACAAGCACTGTGCAGCTCTTATTCCCATGCGGGTGGTTATTGACAGGACTGCTGTCACTCTTTGCTATTATAGGCTCCATTAATGCTGCCAGGAAAAACGGACTCTGGCATTTTGGCATCTGCTCTTTGCCAGACTCTGAACTTTCTTCTAAGCTTTACAATTTGCCTACACAGAAAATTTAAGAGTGCTAGTTGACATCTGCACTGTTAATTTAGTCATAATTGAAAAGTACATAAAGTTGTCTCTGTGTTTTTTGGTTCTTTTTCTGCCTTAGTGATTTCTGGGACTGAGACCTATATTTCACATATATCAAAGTTTGATTTAAGGTAATACCATTCCCATTTGTTAGTATGGATCATGTTTAATGCATTTCTGGATTTGATAATTATCTTAAATGCATATTTTTATTGATTTCAGAGAGGAAGGGAGAGGGAGAGAGAGATAGAAACATCAATGATGAAAGAGAATCATTGATTGGCTGCCTCCTTCACACCCCCTACTGGGGATTAAGCACACAACCCAGGCATGTGTCCTTGACTGCAATCGTACCTGGGAGCCTTTGGTCTGCAAGCCCATGTTCTATCCACTGAGCCAAACCTGTCAGGACTCTTAAAAATAATATTGAGCAAAAACTAATAGGTCCATTTTATAGATGAGCAAGGTAAGAACATTTTTATTTTAATATCTTAAGATCACAAAGTTTAGAGAGTCTAGCTCTCTTGAACTCTGGCCAAATGTAGTGTGTTGCCTTCTAATCTAACTTGGTTATCTTATTAATAAGAATTTTACAAAGAACCCTTAACCACAAGCCAGGATAATAGTTCTAGAGTCAGCTGTAAGAAGTTAATGAATGAATGGCAGCAGATATAATTTAGAGAATATTGATTAATAGCCTTTATTCATAAGATGGTATGATTGAATTGACCTGTATTTCTAGGTCTCTACTCTTTATATCACTATGTTGATCAAGGTCTCCATCAAGTAAATAATGGCCAATTGTACATCATAAATCACAAATGTGTCCTTCCCAAAGCCTATAAAGAAAGAGGACATGTAGTGAATGTGAGGGTATCTATATGTATGTGTTTTTCCTTTCTGAAATTGAGAAATCTTATTTTTTTTTACCAACAGTTACCCTTCAAGTATCCATGGTGCAATTTGTATGCCAAGGATATTGAATCAATAATTAAATGAAAAATGATTCCTGCCCCATGTAACAGCCTAAGTGCCCATCAGCAGATGAGTGGATTCAAAATCTGTGGTACATCTACACAATGGAATACTATGCTGTGTAAAAAAAGAAGGAATTCTTACCATTTGCAACAGCATAGATGGAACTGGAAAGTATTATGCTAAGCGAAATAAGCCAGTCAGAGAAAGATAAATATCACATGATCTCACTCATTTGTGGAATATAATAAACAAAAATGGATCCAGAGACAGAAGCATCAATCAGACCATCAAATCTCAGAAGGAAGGTAGAGGAGCATGGGGGTAAGGGGGAGAAATCAACCAAAGGATTTGTATGCATGCATATAAGCCTAACCAATGGACAGAGACACTAGCGGGGTGAGGGCATGAGGGGGGGCAATAGGGGAATAAGGACACATATGTAATACCTTAATCAATAAAGAGTAAAAAAAAAAAAGGAAGAGCAGAGTAGGATCTGAATGCTGCCAGCTCCTTACTTCAAGCCCAGTACTGTGTTTAGGGATTCAACCAGTTCTAATGTTTGGTAAACTTCAGCTTCTGGGTGTCACTTTCTGTGGGAGGAGTTAATTCAGGTTCTCCAGCATCATATGTAGAGGAAGCCTCCACTCACTCCAACATGTTATATATTTCCCCAAAACCAATGAGTGAGACCCCTGGCAGGTAATTTCGTTTGCTATTGAAGAAGAAGAATGGTGGAAGCAGGAGGGTTTTCCTATGGGCTTGTGGAGAACAGGAATGGAGAGGGCCACCTAAGATCCAGCTTGGATGTGACCCTTCTTGGCCTGGCCCAAAGGACTCTTGGCCTTGTGGAGAGAGGGCCTAAGGCAGGGGCTGCAGGGGTCAGTTCTGTGTGAGGCTGGCCTCCAGCAGCACTACCTTCATGCCCAGTTGCCAAGGGCACAGCTCAGCTTTAGCATCAAAGACTGGTCATTTTGAGAGCACTGGGCAGCCATACCTGGGCCTAGACATCAGCACCCACCTATCTGGCTCTACCAGAGGTGTGATATCCTCCAATGGCCTCAGAGACAGCAGGAAAGGAAGAGTAGGGCAGATGCTGGGTAGGAACTGTGGGGACTGGAATGGTTGATGAGCATAAGAGCTCTGGAAAACACCCAGATGACCTGGGGAACGCTTTGAAAAGGGGGCTGACTCAGGGCTGCATATATCATTATACAAATTATGCCATGCCTAAGAGTGCTTGACCAGAGGCACAAATGGAGACACTTTCCCCTGCTTTGTTCACTCAGAGGAGGCATCTTTAAAAGTTTATCTGTCCAGAGCCCTGGCTGGGTAGCTCTGTTGGTTAGAGTGTCATTCCAATATGGCAAGGTTGTGGTTCAATCCCTGATCAGGGCACATACAAGAATCAACCAATGAATGCATAAATAAGTATAACAACAAATCAATCATCCTCTCCCTATCTCTCTCAAATCAGTACAATAAAAGTTTTAAAAAGTTAAAAAAAATAGAAAAGAAAAATAACTAACATGGGTGTTTTCAAACAATGTGAATGAGACATTGACTTTTGGACAGTTGTCTCACCACTAACCACATGCCAAATTGGTTATTAGTGGTAAGTGGTTGTTCTAGTGAAATATCAGGACATTGTTAGGAAATAGATATCTATGTAACAGTCTCAGGCTCTTCTGGACCTCTCCCTTAAAATGTATCAAGTAGACTCTTCATGACTCTGCCACCCTTTCTTCCTCTTTCCTTCCACCAACCTCCTTTCTGCCCACCATCTTCTCTAGTTACATTTGATTTAACCAGAACTCCCACCACTGACTCAAATGGAAAATATGCAGAACTGCTGCCCAGAAATCAGGCATGTGGCAGAATCCTCTTGGACGCCAGTGGTCTCATTGAGTGCTAATGATAGCCTGCAAGGGCCATCAATCATTTCAGGGAATACCCATGTCATAGAATACAGGGATTTCAAAAATTAAGGGATTAAATGCACACCATAGAAAATGTGCAAATCCATAGATGTCAGTTTCTGGAAATGAATTTGGTAGTAAACAATGTAAAAATATTCTAAGATTATAATAACAGTAAGAGTGTTTTGAATTTGAAAAGCATTTTTCCCTTTGTCAATGAACTTTCTCATCTGCTATCTAATATAATCCTCACAACAGCCCTATAAAGTAGGCATGGCAAAGAGGTATTATCACCCCCTATTTGACCCATGAGAAAACCGAAGTGAAATAACAAATTAATGACAGAACCTGGACTAGAATTTAGGGCATCTGACTCTATAGATCCAGCCATCCAGCTATTCCCTTTTTCCTTCAAATATAGAACCTACAACCCCAGCATATTAGATGATTTTAAGGAGAAAGAGTGTATATCTTTAAAAATATTTATTTCATTTTCATATATTTATTTAATTAAAAAATTTCAAACACATAAAATTTGCAAGAAATTTACAGTGAACATCTACATATATTTTATCTATATTCACCTATTGTGTCACATTTTGAATTATCTCTATGTATATATTTATGCCTAAGCATGTCTGTATTTTTTTTACTGAACCATTTGAGAGCTACCTGCAGATATGCTACTTCTCTCCTAAGTAAGCATGTGCCTCATTAGAATAAGGAACTTCTCCTAGATAACTAGAATAAAATTATCATATACAGAGAATTTAACATTGGTACAATGTCATATATATATATATATATAATTTACATAGTCTGTATTCTAATTTCCTCATTTGTCCCAATAATGTCCTTTGTAGTATTTTTCTGACCCAGAATCCAATAGAATGTTATTCATTGCGTGTATGTATCATGTCTTCCTCCTTTAATCTGTACCAGTTCCTTAACCTTTTTAAAATTTAAATTTATTTTAAGTTGATTCCATGACATTGACATTTTAAAGCAACTAAGCCAATTGTTGTATATAATTACCTTCCATTTGACTGATTGTTTCTTCATGATTAAGTTCACATTATACATTTTGGATCAGAATACTAGTTGGGTGATCCTTGTGTCCTTCTCTGTGCCTAACTTCAATAGACACGTGGATTATCTTTGTCCCATTATTGGTTATTCTGAGTTTGATCATTTGCTTGAGGAAGTATTGACATATTAATCCACTACAAAGGCATCTTTTAGCCTGTATACTTAATTAATAATGTGCTGGGTTATACTTTGAGATAATTTGAATATCCCATTCCACAAAATCTTTTGTTGATGATTCCTTCCTGAATCAGTTATTACAATGGTGGCTTCCAACTGGAGATATCTTGCCCCTTCTGGTATTCTTACATAAAAAAGTGGTCTCTCCACTTTTATTAGTATTACGATGAACTTATAGACTCTTTTCCATCCAATGCTGTCTATTTTGTAATGCACAAACTTTTATGTGTATCTCAGATAATTATTTTTATTATAATGTTTTCCTTTTTATTGAATTTAATGGGTGTCACTGGCTAACAAAATTATACAGGTTTCAGGTGCACAATTCCATAACACATCACCTGTACACTGCATTGTATGTTTACCACTCCAAGTCAAGTCTCCATCCATCACTATTTATCCCCCCTATACCCTCTTCCACCTTCCATCAACCCTACTTTTAGTACAATTTTAACCATGTTTAAATATCCATTTCAGGGCATTTAGAACATTTGCATTTTTGTTCAACCATCTAGAAAATTTTTATCTTCCTAAACTGAAAATACATACCCATTAAATACTAACTTTCTATTCTCCCCTACCTTTGTCTCTACAAATTTGACTATTCTACGTACCTCGTGTAAGTGGAATCATAAAATATATATTCCTTGGACTGGATTATTTCACATAGTATAGTCTCTTCAAGATTTATCCATGTTGTAGTATGTGTCAGAACTTCCTTGTTTAAGGATGAATAATATTCCATCGTGTGGACATACCTCATTTTGACAAATAGGTTGCTTTCACTTTGTAGCTATTATAAATAATGCTTCTATGAAAATTGGTGTACAAATATCTATTTGTGTCCATGCTTTCAATCTTTGATGGTGTTGGGGTATATACCCAGAAGTGAAACTATTAAATTACAAAGTACTTATATATTTAAAATTTTGAGGAACTGCCTTTTTGCTTAGTAGCTACATATTACATTCCCAGGATTGTGCAAGGATTCCAACTTCTCTACATCGTTACCAACACTTTTTCTGTTATCATTTTTTATAATAATAATTTTAATGGATGTGTAATGGTTTCTCATTATCTTAGTACTAGAGGTTTGCTGCAAAGATTTGTGCATTGGTGGGGTCCCTCGGCCTGGCCTGTGGACATCCCTCAAGGGGTCCTGGATTATGAGAGGGTGCAGGCCAGGCCAAGGGACTCCACCGGTGCAAGATTGGGGCCAGGGAGGGACTGAGAGAGAGCTCCAGGGCATGTCCAGCCCATCTTGCCCAGTCCCAATTGGTCAGACCCCAGCAGCAAGCTAACCTACCAGTCAGAGCATCTGCTCCTTGGTGGCCAGTGTGCGTCATAGAAAATGGTTGAATGGTAGAATGGTAGGACATTTAGAATACTAGACTTTTATTATATAGGATGATATTGATTTGCTTGTCTACTGATAAGTGATGTTGAACATCTTTTAATGTGCTCATTTGCCATTTATATATCTTTTTTTAAAATTTCTTTATTGATTAAGATATTATATATGTGTCCTTATCCCCATATTACCCCCCAAACCCCCCACTCATGCCCTTACCCCCCTGTTGTCTGTGTCCATTGGTTAGGCTTATATGCATGCATACAAGTCCTTTGGTTGATCTTTGCCCCTTACCCCCACCCTCCCCTACCTTCCCTCTGAGGTTTGATGGTCTGACTGATGCTTCTCTGTCTCTGGATCTGTGTTTGTTCATCAGTTTGTGTTGTTCATTATATTCCATAAATGACTGAGATCATGTGGTATTTATCTTTCTCTGACTGGCTTATTTCACTTAGCATAATGCTCTCCAGTTCCATCCATGCTTTTGCAAATGGTAAGAATTCCTTCTTTTTTACAGCAGCATAGTATTCCATTGTGTAGATGTACTACAGGTTTTTAATCCACTCATCTGCTGATGGCCACTTAGGCTGTTTCCAAATCTTAGCTATGATGAATTGTGCTGCTATGAACATAGGGGTGCATATATCCTTTCTGATTGGTGTTTCTCGTTTCTTTAGATATATTCCTAGAAGTGGGATCACTGGGTCAAATGGGAGTTCTATTTTTATTTTTTTGAGGAAACTCCATACTGTTCTGCACAGTGGCTGTACCAGTCTGCATTCCCACCAGCAGTGTACAAGGGTTTCTTTTTCTCCATCCGCATCCTCACCAGCACTTGTCCTTTGTTGATTTGTTGATGATAGCCAATCTGACAGGTGTGAGATGGTACCACATTGTCATTTTGATTTGCATCTCTCGGATGATTAGTGACTTTGAGCATGTTTTCATATGTCTCTTGGCCTTCCTTCTGTCTTCTTTCGAAAAGTATCTATTTAGGTCCATTGCCCATTTTTTGATTGGGTTGTTTATCTTCCTTTGGTTAAGTTGCATGAGTTCCCTGTAAATGTTGGAGATTAAACCCTTATCGAAAGATGGTGGCATACGTAAACACCAGAGATTACTGCCGCAAACAACCACTTCAAAAATACAACTAAAAGACGGAATGGACATCACCCAGAACCACAGGAAGGCTGGCTGAGGAGAGACTCTTCAACTAGAAGGAAAGAAAACAGCATACCGAGGCTCAGAGGAGGCGCAGTGTGGAAAATACAAAGGTACCGAGGTGCGCTCGCAAAGCAGGCTGGTGGCTGAGGGCGCGGTTGTCGTTTTCAATCAGGAGGGAGTCTCAGACTCTGAGCTCCAGATCCGGCGAGTCTCTAGGGACTCAGACTCAAACGGGAGAGGCAGGATTGTCTGGCATCAGTTGGAACGGAGGGCAGCTTTCTCTCCGAGGTTTGCAGCGGTTGTGGAGGTTCTGAGAAGCAGAACCTCTGGGAACGGGGCTGAGAGCAGCCATAACTGCTCCCTCCGCCCGCCCTGTTGATCCCGTGCTACCCACCCCACCCAAGCCCTGCGCAGAGCCATTTGCCGGATCGCCTCAGGCAAAGGCTAGATTAGCACCTCTCCAGAGGACAGAAGCTTTCCCGGCAGACACAGGTGATTCTTACAGCCAGTCAGCCTGGTGGTCAAATCCCTCTAGTATTAACTCCAACAATCAAGGCTTAACTAGAACAAGACTGCGTACAAAGACCACAAGGGGGTGCACCAAGAAAGCATAAAAAATGCGGAGACAAAAAAACATGACAGAAATGGAGGATATAGAGCTAAAAAATGCAATTTTGAGGGCTTGCAATAATGTGCTACAAGCTGCCAATAAACTTGATGAGAGCCTCACGAAATGTAATGAGACCCTCACAAAATCTAATGAGACCCTCGATGTTATGATAAAGAACCAACTAGAGATTAAGCATACACTGACTGAAATAAAGAATATTATACAGACACCCAATAGCAGACCAGAGGAGCACAAGAATCAAGTCAAAGATTTGAAATGCGAAGAAGCAAAGAACACCCAACCGGAAAAGCAAAATGAAAAAAGAATCCGAAAATACGAAGATAGTGTAAGGAGCCTCTGGGACAGCTTCAAGCGTACAAACATCAGAATAATAGGGGTGCCAGAAGATGAGAGACAGCAAGATATTGAAAACCTATTTGAAGAAATAATGGCAGAAAACTTCCCCCACCTGGTGAAAGAAATGGACTTACAGGTCCAAGAAGCGCAGAGAACCCCAAACAAAAGGAATCCAAAGAGGACCACACCAAGACACATCATAATTAAAATGCCAAGAGCAAAAGACAAAGAGAGAATCCTAAAAGCAGCAAGAGAAAGAAACTCAATTACCTACAAGGGAATACCCATACGACTGTCAGCTGATTTCTCAACAGAAACTTTGCAGGCCAGAAGGGAATGGCAAGAAATATTCAAAGTGATGAATTCCAAGAACCTACAACCAAGATTACTTTATCCAGCAAAACTATCATTCAGAATTGAAGGTCAGATAAAGAGCTTCACAGATAAGGAAAAGCTAAAGGAGTTCATCACCACTAAACCAGTATTATACGAAATGCTGAACGGTATCCTTTAAGAAGAGGAAGAAGAAAAAGGTAAAGATACAAATTGTGAACAACAAACATGCATCTATCAACAAGTGAATCTAAGAATCAAGTGAATAAATAATCTGATGTACAGAATGAACTGGTGATTATAATGAATCAGGGACATAGAAAGGGAATGAACTGACTATTCTTGGGGGGGGAGGGGAATGGGAGATGCGGGAAGAGACTGGACAAAAATTGTGCACCTATGGATGAGGACAGTGGGTGGGGAGTGAGGGCGGAGGGTGGGGCGGGAACAGGGAGGAGGGGAGTTATGGGGGGGGGGAAAGAGGAACAAATGTAATCTGAACAATAAAGATTTAAAAAAAAACGCTTATCGATGATAACACTACAAGATACTGAAAAAAAGACATAAACAGATGGAAGAACATACTGTGTTCATGGATTGGTAGAATCAACATAATCAAAATGTCCATACTACCCAAAGCAATCTATAGATTCATTGTATTCCCCATTAAAATACCAATGGCATATTTCACAGATCTAGAATGAACTTTCCAAAAATTCATCTGGAATAAAAAAAAAAAAGACCCTGAATATCTGCAGCAATCCTGAGAAAGAAGAACAAAGTAGGTGGGATCTCAATACCATATAAGCTGTATTACAAAGCCACTGTTCTCAAAACAGTCTGGTATTGGCACAAGAACAGACATAGAGATCAATGGAATAGAACAGAGAACCCAGAAATCAACCCTAACCAATATGCTCAATTAATATTTGACAAAGGAGGCAAGAACATATAATGGAGTCAAGACAGTCTCTTCAATAAATGGTGTTGGGAAAATTGGACAGATACATGCATAAAAATGAAACTAGACCACCAACTTACAACGTACACAAAAATAAACTCAAAATGGATAAAGGACTTAAACATAAGAAGGGAAACCATAAAAATACTAGAGGAATCCAAAGGCTACAAAATATCAGACATATGCTGAAGAATTTCTTCACTGATACTGCTCCTAGGGCAATGGAAACTAAAAAGAAAGTAATCAAATGGGACTACATCAAAATAAAAAGCTGCCCTAACCAGTTTGGCTCAGTGGATAGAGCGACAGCCTGTGGACTGAAGGGTCCCAGGTTCGATTCCAGTCAAGGGCATGTACCTTGGTTGCAGGCACATACCCAGTGGGGGTTGTGCAGGAGGCAGCTGATCGATGTTTCTCTCTCATCGATGTTTCTAGCTCTCTATCCCTCTCCCTTCCTCTCTGTAAAATATCAATAAAATATATTTTAAAAAAATAAAATAAAAAGCTTTTGCCCAGCAAAAGAAACCATCAACAAAACAACAAGAAAGCCCACTGCATGGGAGAACATATTTGCCAATGTATATCTTTTTAAAATATGTTTTTTATTGATTTAAGAGAGAAAGAAAGGGAGAGGGATAAAGAGATAGAGACATTGATGAGAGAGAAACATCAATTGGCTCCCTCTTGCATGCCCCCTACTAAGGATTGAGTCCTAAACCCAGTCATGTGCCCTGACAGGGAATCTAATCAGTGACCCCTTGGTTCATGCCTCAATGCTCAACTACTGAGCCACACTGGCCAGGCCATTTGTATATCTTATTTGGAGAAATTTCTACTGAAGTCCTTTGTTCATTTTTAAATTGGGTTATTTTTTTATTTGTTTGTCAAATTATAAAATTTCTTTATATGTTCTGGATATTAATCTCTTATCATATATATAATTTTCAAATATTTTCTCCCATTATGTGGGTTCTTTTTTACTCTGTTTATTGTGTCCTTTGATGCACAAAAGTTTTTTTTAATTTTAATGAACATCAATTTATCTATTTTTTCATTAGTTACCTGTGCTTGTGGTGTCATATTCAAGGAATTATGGCCAAATTCAATGTTATGACAATTTCTCCCTAGACAAATTCTCTCCTTAGAAGAGCTCTGTAATTTTTTCTGTTATGTTCAAATTTTTAATTTATTTTGAGTTAATTCTTATATATGATACTAGAAGCCTGATTCATAAAATTCATGCACGGTTGGGGGGTGGGGTCCCTCAGCCTGGCCTGAACTCTCTCCAATCTGGGACCCCTAGGGGAATGTCCAACTGCTGCTTTAGGTCTAATCCTGCAGTCGGACATCCCTCTCAGAATTCAGGACCACTGGCTCCTAACTGCTCACCTGCCTGCCTGATCACCCCTAACCACTCTGCCTGCCTGCCTGATTACCCCTAACTGCCTCCGCCTGCCGGCCTGATCGCCCCTAACCACCTTTGTCTGCCAGCCTGATTGCCCCCAACTGCCCTCCCCTGCTGGCCTGATCACCCCCAACTGCCCTCCCCTGCCAGCCTGATCGCCCCCAATTGCCCTTCCCTGCTGGCCTGATCACTCCCAACTGCCCTCCCCTGGTGGCTGAATCCCCCTAACCGCCTCTGCCTTGGCCCTGCCATCATGGCTTTGTCCGGAAGGATGTCCAGAAGCTCTCTGGAAGGTCTCCTGGTCTAATTAGCATTTTAGTCTTTTATTAGTATAGATGTTATCCCAATAAATTTAATTAAAATTGTCTGCAAATTATGCTTACACTGGAAGTGAACCACTTATCAATTTTATTTTAATCATCACTATTGGTGTACTGTGTAGGTATAAAATTTAGCTTCCACACTGTCAGCATTTCTTGGGGGCCAGACTTCAGAGACTTCATAGATAGTTCTGAGGTCTTTGGCCTTGCTCTGAATTTACTGGCTGCCCAAGTTATCACTTGAGGTGGTGAATTTTCTACATTATCTTGGTCTTTTTCTGGATCATTTTTATTCAGTTCCTCATTTGGCCTGTGATAATGGCCACATATTGTTGGCTTTATAGCTTTCATAGGTTTTCTTGAAGGGGTAGGAATTTTTGGAAAGGCTCCTTTCCTTGAACTCCCTTAAAGACATCTTTTCACCCCCATGGATGTCTTTAGTACCTGGAAGGACAACAGAGTGAGTGCAGAAGGACATTGGTTTGTGGGGAAATGGCTGGGATGAAAGGGTAAAAATTCTTCATGAGAAAAAGTATGGGTTGAGGATGGAATCTTCCAGCAAGACCAGGGAATCTTAGGGATATTCTGCTAAAGAAGAGGAGAAGTTTTGGTGTGGGCCTTTCATCCTGGACACTGGACCTGGGTTAACAGGGCTTCTTCCTCTTTTACCTTCTTTTGGTGAATGGGGTTGGTTGTTACATAACAGTGCTAGGAGTTTGTAGTTTCCTGGTCATCTTCACCATGTTAAAATTTCCCAGGGCCCTGCCCCAGGCCTCCTGAACATATGCTTTTCTCTAGGACAATGAGGGCCCACACCTCCTAGGCTTTAATTAATCAGGAAGCCTCTCCTCCAGCTAATGGTAGCTCTGGGAGAGAAATTTAGACATCATAAAGCACCATCCTGACATTTCCATGGGGAGAGATGAGGAGGCCAAGATGCTTTGGTAAGAGAAAGGGGGCATTTCTTTAGCACTCCTAAGCCTTCTCAAACTTATTGACCCCATGTTCAGTTCTGATGGGTCACATGGTAGGGAGATGATGCTTCCTCCAAACGTTTCCCCAGGCCACCCATTTCAGTGGTTCATTGTTCTTTCTCATCCTTCACCATTAGCCAGTTTTCATAAGATTTACCTAAAATCTTTTCAAGGTGATGTGACTGTCTCTGTGGAGATGTGAATCATCCTGCTTCCTAGCACAGGTTGCTCTTATGCACCTTGAAAACCAGTCACTTCTTGGCTACTACCAGAGAAATTTTCCATCTCACCCCCCCTTTTTCCACTGTCTATGTGGTTCTCCCCAGCTATCTATTGTCAAGGTTGAAATCATTGCCTTTAGGCTGTCTTTAATGAATAGAGTTGCTCAACTGGTTATCTTAGCTTTGTGTAAAATCTTGGGGGTGATCATAGTAGGTATAGTATCTAGACTTGGGGTTTAATAGTATAAGGTGAATGAGGCAGGAATTTAAATTCCCAAAGTTGGGCTTCCTATTTGTATGTTGAAAACTGCACCTCCCCCTGCCCCACCTCCTCAGGGAACTTGGGTAGTCAGACCCTTGATCTGAGGATTGAAGACTCAGGTTCATAGCAGACAGGAGGCCCAGGCCCTGGCAAAGTATGGATCAGAGGCAGGGCTAAAGGACCCTATGGAATCCATATCAACCCTGCCATCAGGCTTTTGAATTGCTGGGCTTGGTACTGGATGTGACATACACTGACTTCCTGCGGAGGACTCAGGGCAGTGAGGCCTTGATCTGAGGAGCCCGGCCTTGGGTCAATAGAGGGAGGATCCCAGGACCTGCCAGGGCTAAAGGTGAGGAACATGAGGGAGGAGGGAAGGACCTTGGACCCTAGAACAGAATCATCCCACCCAGAATAGGCTGACAACAACAGGAGATTTCTGCATCCAGGTCTCAGAGACTCGAGGGCTTTGGTATAGGGAGTGGGACCTCAGATATGCAGAAGACCGGCCCAAGTCATGCCAGAGTCAAGGTGAGGGCCCCAAGGAAACACTAATGGGACTCTGGATGCCACAACAGAGGGGACCCCACCCAAGGCCTTCCCCTGCTTTAAGCCCTGGGAGTCAGTCCCCAGGGTGGGATGACAACAAGCAATTTCTGCATCCAAGTCTCAGAGACTCAGGGGCTTTGGTATAGGGAGCGGGACCTTAGATATGCAGAGGACCATCCCAAGTCCTGCCAGAGTCAACATTAAGATGTAGCGACCCTGGATTGCATAACAGAAGGGACCCCACAGAAGCCCACCCTTGCTGTCATCCCTGGGAGTCCCCAGGGCAGGATGACCACATGCAGTGTTTCCTGACTTCCACAAATGGGTCTGGGTGATCCTGGGAACATGGTATCAGGAAAAGGGCCTCTGGCCCACAGAGGGGAGGACCCAGGTCCTGCTGGAGTCAACCACTGAGGCAGTGGGCTGTCAGGGCTGGAGGCTAACAACCTTGCAGCACTCGCCTCGCCCGGCCCCGCCCACCCCCTGCCTGGGGGTGTTCTGTCAAGCCTTTGGTCATTTTGGACGTTACATACCCTGGCTCTTTATATATATACTAGAGGCTCGTTGCACAAAATTCGTGCATGGGTAGGGTCCCTAGGCCTGGCTGGCGATCAGGGCCGATCTGTGGGGCACTTGGGAGGGCCCCTGCTGGCACCCGCCTTGGCTGGCCTGGGGTCTGCAGGCTGGGGGCAGCTCCTGCATTGAGCATCTGCCTCCTGATGGTCAATGCGCGTCATAGCGACCAGTTCTTTGGTCAATTTGCATATTAGGCTTTTATTATATAAGATAAATATATGGCAAGGGATTACCTTCATTCTTTTGCATGTGGATATCCAGTTTTTCTAACATAGTTTGTTCAAAAGACTGCCCTTTCCCCATTGAAAGGCCTTGGGAAAAAAATCATTTGACCATATATGTGAAGATTTATTTCTGGGTTCTCTATTCTATTACATTTGTTTAAATATATTTCCTTATACTAGTACCACCAGTTTGATTACTGCAGCTTCATAATAACTTTTGAAATCAGGAAGTGTGGTGCCTCATATTTTATTCTTTTTCAAGATTGCTTTGGCTATTTAGGGTCCCTTAAGATTCCATGTGGATTTTATGATGGATTTTCCTATTTATAAAAAAAGTCATCAGGATTTTGATAGGGATTTCATTGAACCTATAGATAGCTTTGAGTGCTATTCACATATTAACAATATTAAGTTTTCCTATCCATGAATGAAGAACCTCTATTTATATGTATTTTTAATTTATTTTAGCAACATTTGTACTTTTCAGTGTAAAAGTTGTTCCCCTCCTTGGCTAAGTTTATTTCTAAAGATTTTATTATTTCGATGCTGCTATAAATGAAATTATTTCTTTTTTAATGGTATTTTATTTTATTTGTAATAAATCTTTATTGTTGACAGTATGATATATGTCCCTTTCCCCCATTGCCCTCTCCCATTCCCCACCCCCAGCCGTCACCACCCTATTGTCTGTGCCTATGGGTTATGCATATATGCATATGAGAGATCAACCAATGGACTCATATAAAATTGTTTCTTAATTTTCTTTTTATTCAGTGTATATAAAAACAACTTATATTTTTGTTTATTCTTATCCAGCTCAGTGAATTTTTACATATAAATGCATCCATGTAATCAACACATCAAAATATGGAACTTTTCCATCATCCCCCCAAATTCTCTCATGTTGCTTTCCAGTCAATATTCCCAATCACTATTGTGGAGTCTATTAACATCAGTCTCTCTCTCTCCCTCTCTCTCCTTCTTCTCTTTCTAAAGTCAACAATCATATCCTTGAGTGAGGATTTTTAAAAAAAACTTTATTGTGTGGATGTCTATGTATGGGCATATAAATTGTTTCCAAACTTTTTGATATTATAAATAATCCTACATTGAATAATTTTTTGTAGAAGCAGGAATGTTGGGTCAAAGAGTAAATGTGCATTTACATGTTCAGTTATTTCAGTTTCAATAATCAGTTATTACATTTGCAGTAACTTTGTGAGCTAATTGTAAAATACAGACATTAGTAAAAATTAAATCATATAAAGTTACCATTAAAATAATATTAAAATTAAGATAATAAATACTCAAAACTCATCACTTCCTAATTCTTTTTAACTACCATTTTCTATTAGCTATGTTCTTTTAGTTATTTATGTGAATTGTAATTATATGGTGAGAAAACTATATAGTGTGGGGCAAAAGTAGATTTACAGTTGCTAATATGGAAAATCTCTATATATAAAAGCTTAAGCAACTGAACAACTGAACAATTGGTCAACTGGTTGCTATGATGCACACTGACCATCAGGGGGAAACACTCAATGTAGGATCTGCTCCCTGGTGGTCAGTGCACTCCCACAGGGGGAACAGTGCTTAGCTGATCAATGGGCGCTAGATGCCAGGCTCATGGCTGGCAAGTGCAGCTGCAGCGATGCTATAGTGGCAGGTGCAGTGAGGCCAGGATGAGCAGGAGCAGCACCAGCCCGGGCTCGGGCTCCTCCCCGGCCACCTGCCACTTCGCACACTACTATATCCCTCAGGGGATGTTGGCCTGGCCAGCGGGGATCAGGCCTAGACCAGCAGTCTGACATCCCCCAAAGGGTCCCGGATTGCGAGAGGGCACAGGCCAGGCTGAGAGACCCCACTGGTTCACGAATCTGTGCACCAGGCCTCTAGTAATGCAATAACTAATCAACAGTAATACAACAATAGACTCTGTGTTTTGGTTACTCACAACTCTAAGTCTAATTTGACCCACCGGTATAGCCATGTGCTAATGTGCATTTCTTCCCAATTTGAAATTGGCCTCAATAGGGCAATTTTCACCAAACAAATCAGCAAAGGCTGCACATCAGAATTTTTTGGTTTAGGATTTGGAGAACCAGCTGTCAAACATTTACCAGCACACCACTGTGTATTTTGAAATTCCCTTCAAAGGAATCATATCATTCTACAGTCTTATCAGCAATGTAATAGAGTGCCTGTTTCCTCACAGCCTCACAAACAGTGTATTCTTAAACATTTGAAGTTTTTCAAACTGATCGAAATAAATTCTTAGTCAGTGTAGTTTTTATTTGCATTTTTCTTATTACAAGCAACATTGAGAATCTTTTTATATATATATAAGGGACTAGTGGCCTATTGCATGAAGATTCGTGCAATAGGCCTTCCTTCCCCTGGCTGCCGGCACCAGTTTTCCTTCGGCATCCAGGACCCAGGCCTTTGGTCAGGCCGCAGCAGCAAGGCTTGGCTTCTCTGCTCCAGCGGCTCCCAGCCCCTCCTTTTTTTTCCAGCTCCTCCAGTGGAGTCCAGGGAGGACTGGAAGCCTGGGTTGCCTCCAGCGACCCATGCCCCCTGCGACCCAGGCCCCCAGCCCCTCCTTGAGCGGAGTCCAGGGCTGGCGGGAAGCTCGGCTTCCTCCATCGCCAGGAGCAATCCAAGCCTCCTGCTCACTCCAGCGCCGTGGCCGCCACCACCTTCAGTTGTCTTCAGTCTTCGCTCCACACCTGCATATGCAAATTAACCACCATCTTTGTTGAGTTAATTTGCAGAGTCACTCTGATTGGCTGGTGGGTGCAGTGGAGTGGCGGAGTGACGGAGTGAATGTTAATTTGCATGTTTCTCTTTTATTAGTGTAGATAATTATACATATTTCGGTGAACTGTTTGTTTATATATTTTGCCCATATTTCTCTTTAATAGAAATTAATATATTAGTTCATTGAGAAGGGAAACTTTTTATAGCTTCTGAGAAGACTTTGTGATATTTATTCCTTTGTAAGAAAACATTGCTCTTTTATGGAACCATGGCACAATTCTTTTTTTTTTTAATATATTTTATTGATTTTTTACAGAGAGGAAGGGAGAGGGATAGAGAGTTAGAAACATCAATGAGAGAGAAACATTGATCAGCTGCCTCTTGCACATCTCCTACTGGGGATGTGCCCGCAACCAAGGTACATGCCCTTGACCAGAATCAAACCTGGGACCCTTGAGTCTGCAGGCCGACGCTCTATCCACTGAGCCAAACCGGTTAGGGCATGGCACAATTCTTGATGCAAATATGTTTCAAAGGAAATGACCTGGCATCTTCCTTCATCTAAATCCTGTGAAATTAGTAAACATACCTGCAAAGTTCAATCAATAAATCAAACAGTAAATCTTAAGTACATACCATGTGGCCCAAACCTGTAAGGAATAGGAAAAAATGTGGATGCATAAAAAATATGCAACAATATCAGGAACAATGCATTGAATGGGTTGAAATATTTTTGAATGAGTGTTGTAGAGTTTGAGAAGAAACCCAAATATAAACGCTTCTGATCTTTTCCCATAACTCACACCATGGCCCACTCTACACATTAGATCTATGAAATACACTGAATGTGACATATTCTTACTTAATCTGTAATGTCTCTTCTGGATGTCACTGGTGCTCACATAATCTAGAATACAGACTGAGGCTGTGAGCATTCCTAGAGAATCAGCATGAGATTCTGAAGACAAGAAAGACCACAGCAGTGATTGAACACCTACTGTAAAATAAGCATAGTTTATTTACTATAGAATCACACAATATGTGGTCCTCTATGAATGGCTTTATTCACTTAGGGTACTGTTTTTTTTTTTTATTTTTCTTTATTGTTGAAAGCATTACAGATGTCCCTTTTTCCCATTTACCTCTTCCACTGCACACCCACCCCCCAGGCCTTCACCATACTATTGTCTGTGTCCATGGGCTATGCATGGGCTATCATATATGCATATAAATTCCCAGGTTAATCTCTCCCCAACTCCCCACCCCCTCCTTCTCTAAGATTCCTCAGTCTGTTCCATGCTTCTATATCTCTGGATCTATTTTGTTCATCAGATTGTTTTGTTCATTAGATTCCACATATGTGATACTTGTCTATCTCTAACTGGCTTATTTCAACTTATTCAGGTCCCTCCAAGCTGTCTCAAAGGGTAAGAGACCCTTCTTTTTTACTGCTGCATAGTATTCCACAGTGTAAATGTACCACAGCTTTTTCTATGTACTCATTTACAGATGGGAATTTGGACTGTTTCCAGATCCTAGCTGATGTAAATTGTGCTGCTATGAACATAGGGGTACATATATTATTTCTGATTGATGTTTCAGGTTTCTTAGGATACATTCCCAGAAGTGGGATCATTTGGTCAAACGGCAGTTCCATTTTTAACTTCTTGAGGAATTCTCTCTCTCTCTCTCTCTCTCTCTCTCTCTCTCTCTCTCTCCTCATTACAGGAGTCCCTTTAGCATTTCTTGCAGTGCTGGTTTAGTGGTGATAAACTCCTTTAGCTGTTTTTGTCTGGGAAACTCGTTATTTCACCATCTGTTTTGAATGATAGCATTGCTGGATATAGTAATCTTGATTTCAGTTCCTTGCTTTTCAATACCTCCAATACTTCAAGCCATTTCCTTCTGCCCTGTAGAGTTTCTGATGAGAAACCAGCTGACAACCTTATGGGAGCTCTTTTGTAAGTAACAAATAGCTTTACTCTTGCTGCCTTTAAGATTCTCTTTTTGTCTTTAATTTTTGATATTTTTATTATGATGTGTCTGGGTATGGGCCTGTTTAGGTTCTTGCTTGGGACTTTTTGTGCCTCCTGAGCTTGTGTGATTTTTTTCCTTCACCAGGTTAGGGAAGTTTTCTGTCATTATTTCTTCAAACACATTCTCTATTCCTTGCTCACTTTCTTCCCCTTATTGCATACCTGTTATGTGCCTATTATTATGTTTCATGTTATCCCACAGCTCCCTTAAGCTGTCCTTCTGTTTTTTATTGCTTTTTTCTTTCTGGTTCTCTGACAGTGATTTTTTTCTACCCTGTATTCTAACTCACTGATCCAATCCTCGGTTTCCTCTAATCTGCTTTGTATTCCCTCCACTGTGTTCTTTATTAGTTCTATGTCATTCTTTATAGTTAGTATATCTTTTCTCATACTGTTGAACATCTTTGCCATCATTATTCTGAACTCTATGTCTGATAAATTTATTTCCATTTCATTTAGGTCTTCTTCTGAAACATTCTCTTGTTCTTTCATTTGTGGCTTGCTTTTTTGTATCCCCATTTTGGCTGCCTGTTTGGGTTTGTGTCTGTGTATTAGTTAGATCTGCTATGACTCCCAATCTCTAGTGCAAGACAATGACAGATGCTGTTTGTGACTGGTTCTGAGTACCCTGTTTGGAGCTATCAGCAATCCACAGCTTGTGGCTCACTCTGCTTGGGCTGGGTGCCTTTGGACAGGACCAAGATGTGCACCTGGGTCTGCTTTTCCTAGCTCCGGGCCTGGTATTAGATCAGGCAAAGACTCAAAGCCTCCAGATATCCTCCTCTGCCTTTAGTCCCATTGACACTCAAACTTGATTAGCCTCAGACTATCAACCCTAGGGTGCAGTGAGAGGTCTTCCAACAGGGTGGGGCAACTGACTTACCCCCAGGCAAAAACCACCTGGATGGCAGAGGTCCACAGGAGTAATATTTACTCCACAGAGTAAGGGAATGACTCAACACAGGAAACTGGGAAGCTGCCTCTGAGCACCAACCTCAGAGACCCAAATCCTGGCTTCTACTCACATAGTTCCAGTCCACTCTGCCTTCCATCTATCAAAGCCTAAGGTGAGTGGCTGTACATGAAATTTTGTGCATTGGCCCTTTAAGAGGATGCCAGCATCTCTATCAGTCTCTTGCTGGCAGACTGCAAACCTGCTGCTTTTCACATCCAGATTCTATGTAGGCACCTTTCTCAGTTCTGGTGATCTGGGTTTGGTAGCCCAGCTTGTGGTTTAGACCCCAGAGTTCTTAGTGGGAAACCCCCCAGAGCTGAGATATTTCTCTGAAACTTCTGCTGCTGTCTGTGGGAGCCCAGCAAACACTCTCACATCTCTGTACTTCCTTTCCATCTCTATGTGGTCTCCACTTTCTGTCTCTCCAGTTAGTCTTCAGTTGACTACTCAGGGTGGCTTTTCAGTATTTCAGTTGTATTTCCAGTTTGCTCCTGGGAGTGTGTCAGTGTAGCTTCCACTTACTCCATCACCATTTTTGAAACCTCTTGCTTTTGTTCTTTATTCCATGATTATGTGATCTACACTAATAAAAGAGAAAGATGCAAATTGGCTGTACCTTTGCCACGCCCAACAGCCAATCAGGAGTGAGTATGCAAATTAACCCAACAAAGATGGTGGGCTTATTTGCATACACAGGCGCCTAGCAGCCAGGGGCAGGGCAGGATGCTTGTGTCATTAATCCTACCAGACCTGAGGCACTGAACCTAACTGTCCCCTATACCTGGGCTCCTGAGCATTAAAGAGAAAAATCCAACATGATATAGAAAAATGTTAGTTACATGCAAACAAGTGGTTAGAATAAGATGGAACTTGGAGACATTGTAGAAAATAGGTCTACCTTTCATCTACCTTTCATCTAGCACCAATATTCCACCTTTGTGTGGAAATTACTGAAAAATCGGTACAGCAGTCTGGTAGGGTTAATTTGCATACACAGGCATTCTGCACAGCCCCAGCCACTTTTGGCCTCTGGGCAGCGTGGGAAGGCGGAAAGGTGGCTCCAGCTCGGAGCGAAGGCAGAAAGGCGGCTCTGGCACGGAGCAAAAGTGGTGCCAACAGCCAGGGGAAGGAAGGCCCATTCTTGCATGAATCTTCATGCATCGGGATACTAGTATTACATAAATTGATTTTCAGTTGTTAAGCTAAACCTTGCATTTGTGGCATAAATCTATTTTATTTTGATATAGAGTTACTTTTACATATGTTGCTGCATTTGGTTTGATATATTTTTGTTAAGATTTTTTATGTCTATAGTCATAGAGATATTGGACTAAAGTTGTTGTTGTTTGTGTGTGTATATGTGTGTGATGACTTTAGTTTGTGTATTAGCCTAATCTTGGCCTCATAAGATGTGTTGGGATATATTCCCTCCTCATCTATTTTTTAAACAGTTTATGAAGGGTTTGATTCTTTTAATATTTAATATAATTCACCAAAGAAGCTACCTGGGAATGGGCTTTTCTTTAATTCAGTTGGGCTCAGGAATATATTTTGCATGATTTTAACCTTTTAAGATGTATTGATTTGTTTTCTGGTTTACCATATAATCATTCTGGAGAATAATTCACTTATGCTTAAAAATATGCATTTTATTGTCATTAAGTGGAAAGTTCTGTATATGTCAGATAGGTTGAGTTATATGATAGCATTGTTTACAGCTTCTGTTTCCTTATGATACTCTGTCTAGTTGTTTTATCTACTGTTGAAAAGAGTGTATTGAAAGCCCCAGATCTTACTGAATTGTGAATTCCCTTTTCACTTCTTTCTGGTTTTGCTTTGTGTGTTTTGTGGCTCTATTGTTAGATGCATGTATACATTATTATAGCTCCCTGGTGTATTTCATTATTATAAAATATTCTTCTTGTCTCTTTTTCTGTCTGACCTCCGCCAACATTTCTGACAAACACCAATTTGTTCTTTATCTGAATAAGGATTTTTGTTTGTTTGTTTTTGTAAGGTTCCGCGTATGTGAGATCATAATGTTATTTGTCTTTCTCTGTCTGACTTATTTCCCTTTATACTTAGAATAATGCCTTCAAGGTCCATTCATATTGTTGCAATAATGGGATTTCCTTCTTTATCATGGTTAAGTTATATATATATATATATATATATATATATATATATATATATATAATTTTTGTGTTTTTTGTTAGTTTTTTTAATTGATTTTAAAGAGAGACAGGAAGAAAGAGGGAGAGAGAGAAACATTTTTAAGAGAGAATCATGGATCAGCTGTCATGCCCCCTACTGGGGATTGAGCCTAAAACTCAGGCATGTGCCCTTACCAGGAATCAAATCATCAACATCCAGGTGCATGGGATGATGCTCAACCAACTGAGACACACTGGCTAAGGCAATAACAATTTTTCAATTTTTAAAAAATGTATCTTTATTGTTGAAGTATTACAAATGTCCCCTTTTCCTCCCTATTTACCCCCTCCACTACATTCCCTTCTCTCTGCAGGCCTTCCCTACATTATTGCCTGTGTACATGGGTTATGCATATATGCATATAAAATTTTTAGTTTTTTTAATCCATTCATTCATCAACTTAGGTTGTTTCTGTGTCTTGGCTAATGTAAATAATGATGCAATGAACATTGGGGTGGAAATATCTTTTTGAGTTAGTGTTTTCATTTCCTTTAGATAAATACCCAGAAGTGATATTAGATCATATTATAGTTTTATTTTTAATTTTCTGAAGAAACTTTATGCTGTTTTCTAAAGTGGCTGCATCAATTTACATTTCCATCAACAATGTGCAAGTGTTGCCTTTTCTTCATCCTTAGCAACCCTTTTTATTTCTTGTCTTTTTTATAATAGCCATGCTATTAGTTGTGAGGTGATATCTTATTGTAGTTTTGATTTACATTTCCCTGATGTTTAGTGATATTGAGCACCTTTTTTACATAGTGGACAGTTTTATTAACTGATTTTTGTCCTATGTAGTTTTTTTTTTTCATTTTTGTTCATGTTTCCAAACATGACTGCAACCTTGAATTAATGGAGCTATTGGACCTTCTCACTCACCCACTTCCAAGATGATTATCACTTCCATTGACAACACTGCAAGGCATAAATTTTGCTGATGTTCACCTTTCCAATTCATGTGAACCCCCATTGATAGTGGCAGAGAAGTTTCAATTCTCATAGTTTTCCATCCCCTGACAGAATCTCTGCCTTGGCTTTGTGGAGTGGGCAAGGAGAGAGAAAAGGTGGTGAGAGAAACTAATTTGTGCCATTTTGTAATCTGGTATTTGAGGTCACATGATTCACACATCTTCAAGGCACTATTTTTTTTTGGGGGGGGGGCTAGAGAATGGACCCACTTTGCCTTTCACTTAATATATGTATATTTATGTTGAATGTTTATTTCTGTAAATAAACATTTAAAAACTTAATATTTAGTTAAGAAAAAAGACATATAAATAAAAAATATTGTAAGTTTATTGAAATGGAGAGAGGGAGGAGGGCAAATAAGAAAGTTAGCACTACATGTTCCTGATGCAGAAGGAATCCCATTGTGACTTTTTGTAAAGCTAATAATATTCACTACTTAATAATACATAAAAGGCAAGTACAGGTGGGCACAATGGGAAAGAGAAATCTGCATTGATTGTATTGCATCTAGTTGGATGTCCTGAAAACTGTGAGCTTGGAACCTGACCTTTGAAAGCAGAAAAAATTGAGTTATGGCAAAAGAGTGAAACCATGCCCAATGAGTAAATGAATTATCTTTATCAGAGGTCTAGTTATCTCTAGATACAGACTACATTTCTATAGGTCCATGAGATTTTCAAATGATTTGAAGTTTAATAGATAATATAAGGAGGATAATTATATTCTCTCCACTTATATTTTCTGAAATATATTATAGTTGATTATTATCAGTGAAGTTGAGCATATGGTCCTAAAATTGCTTTAAATGATTTTATATATTTTCTGTTTTATTATTATCCATCTGATACTTTGAATGATGCAGCATATGGCAGTTAATTTTCTCCTTCAGTCTCTTGTGCACAATATTAAAACAATTCAGAGCAGTGCATATTTCAGCTGTCTTTTATGTATGAATTATACCTCCTGCAGTCTGTACATGGAGACATAGAATAGGCCATGAGACAAATTTCAGCATAAATGTTATTTTGCTTGCTGGGAAGGATTTAGGGAATGTATTTAAAATTATGTGAGCTTTAAATACAAATCAAATGCTAAAATGCATCTTTAATTATGGTATGTACAGTAAATTCAAACAAAAGAGATGGATAGTCAATATGGTGCATTTTTAATATGAAGGGACTTGTTGGCTGTTTCAAATGACATTTAAGTATTTTAAAAAGACATTCACTACAATTATTGAGTTTTAAGATAGCAAGGTCCATTTAAGATAATTTATAAACATCTCTGTTATTGGAAAATCTACTGTATCACCTGATTCAGTTATCTATTGTTGTCTATCCAACCCTCCCAAATTCTAGTGACTTAAAAAAACCAGCCTATTATTTTGCTCATGATTCTGTAGGTTAAAAATTTGGTCCAGGCTTAGCTATGCAGTTCGCCTGGTTTCACCTCGGTTCACTCACATGTGACTGCAGTCATCTGGTAGCTTTACCATCTATCAATGTGTTAATACAGCCTCACTTATAGGTCCAGTGGCTACTACTGGCAGTTGGCTACACCTCTCTCCAGGTGTTCTCTCATTCTCAAGGTTAGTTCAAACTCCAAATGGTGGTGACCATATTTCAAGACAGGACAAGTTTCAATGTGTACACACTTTTCCAGTCTCTATATCTGTCATGTTTGTTAATGTCCCATTGCAAAAAAGTCACATGACCAAGCCTAGCATCAAGGGGTGAATAAATAGACTTTATCTCTTAATGAGAGAGTGGTAAAGTCACATTGTTCACAAACAAGGATGTATCAAATTTGTGGCTATCAACTAATCTATCAAACTCTGTCATTATGGCTGTATATCATTTGCCTTATCATCTCCAATGGAGAATATTTTAGTAACTTTCAAAATAACCTCTTTTATTGTAGTTCAGCTCTGACTTCCTATAGCTTCATTCATTAGTGATAGTTTTTCAATCATGTATACAGATATCAAGCCAGTAAGCAAGCAATCACCTAAAATGTTAAATAGCATAGAAAAATATAGTGAATAGAACAAATGTGATTCTTGCTGTCATGAAAATCATATTTACTGTGGGTAGGCAGACAACAAACAAATGTATTTTGAGAAAATGAAGCCTTGAAGTAGTCAGGAAAATTATGAAAGCATGTAACAGGAGTATCCAAACTAGTCTGTGGGAGAGGGGGATAGGGGAAGTTTACTTGAAGAATTGATATAAGGATTAGACAAGTGAAGAGTGGGGGTAAAGAGCATTTTAGGCAAAGTAGACAGCATATGTGAGGGCTCCAATACAGAAATTTTTTTACTTGTTCCAAGCCAGTATATTTGGAGCAAAGTAGAAAGTGTTATAAAGTACTTTTGGAGAAGTAGGCAGCAGACAGGTTGTATAGGGCCTTATGAAGTTTTTTCATTTTATTTCTTAAAGTCAGACAGAATAATCAAATCCCTCCTTTATGTAATAAGCAGTTTAGGATGGTGGTTAAGCTACATCAAAATAAAAAGCTTCTGCTCAGCAAAAGAAACCATCAACAAAACAACAAGAAAGCCCACTGCATGGGAGAATATATTTGCCAATGTTATCACTGATAAGGGTTTTATCTCCAACATTTATAGGGAACTCATACAACTTAACAAAAGGAAGATAAACAATCCAATAAAAAAATGGGCAAAGAAAGGACCTAAGTAGACACTTTTCAAAAGAGGACATTCAGAAAGCCAAGAGACATATGAAAACATGCTCAAAGTCACTAATCATCTGAGAAATGCAAATCAAAACAACAATGAGGTACCATCTCACAACTGTCAGAATGGCTATCATCAATAAATCAACAAAGGACAAGTGCTGGAGAGGATGTGGAGAAAAAGGAACCCTCCTTCACTGCTGGTGGGAATGCAGACTGGTGCAGCCACTATGGAAGACAGTATGGAGTTTCCTCAAAAAGTTAAAAATGGAACTCCCATTTGACTCAGTAATACCATTTCAAGGAATATATCCCAAGAAACCAGAAACACCAATCAGAAAGGATATATGCACCCCTATGTTCATAGCAGCACAATTTGCCATAGCTAAGATCTGGAAACAGCCTAAGTGCCCATCAGCAGATGAATGGATTAGAAAACTGTGGTACATCTACATGATGGAATACTATGTTGCTGTAAAAAAAGAAGGAATTCTTATCATTTGCAACAGCATGGATGGAACTGGAGAGCATTATGCTAAGTGAAATAAGCCAGTCAATGAAGGAAAAATACCACATGATCTCACTCATTTATGGATAATAAAGACCATTATAAACTGACTAGAGGCCCGATGCACAAAAATTGGTGCACTTGGGGGTAGGGGGTCCCTCAGCCCGGCCTGTGCCCTCTCGCAGTCTGGGACCCCTTGGGAGTGACCACTTGCTGGCTTAGGCCTGCTCCCCGGGGGATTGGGCCAAAGATGGCAATCAGACATCCCTCTGGCAGCCCGGCAGCCCTTGGGGGATGTGCATTTGCCAGCGGGGAGCAGACCTAAGCTGCAGTCAGACATCCTTAGCGCTGCTAAGGAGGCGGGAGAGGCTCCCACCACCACTGCTGTACTGTCAGCCATCAGCCTGGCTTGTGGCTGAGCAGAGCTCCCCCCTGTGAGAGCGCACTGACCACCAGAGGGAAGCTCATGCATTGAGCGTCTGCCCCCTGGTGGTCAATGTGTGTCATAGTGACCAGTCATTCCCAGTCTTTCTGCTGTTAGGGTCAGTTTGCATATTACCCTTTTACTATATAGGATAGAGGCCTGGTGCACAGGTGGGGGCCGGCTGGTTTGCCCTAAAGGGTGATCCGGGTCAGGGTGGGGGTCCCGCTTGGGTGGTTGGCCAGCCTGGGTGAGGGGCTGATGGCTGTTTGCAGCTGGTCGCACCCCCTTCAGGGTGGGGGTCCCCACTGGGGTGCCTGGCCAGTCTAGGTGAGGAGCTGAGGGCCATTTTCAGGCTGGCGGGTGACTGAAGCTCCCAGCCTCTTTTTGTTTTCTTTTTTTTTTTTATTCTGTGATTTATTTACCTTCTATAGCTGTCACTGGAGCTGAGAGCCGGCTCCAGCTCTGAGGCCGTGGCTGGCTGAAAGCAGGTATCTGGGTTTGTTTAGCTTCTATAATTGAAACTCTGTTGCCATCGCTGGCACTCTAAGCTCTGAGGCCCCGGCTGGCTGAAAGCAGGTATCTGGGGTTTGTTTAGCTTCTATAATTGAAACATTGTTGCTTCCGGAGCTCAGAGCTGGGCCGCGGCAGGCGGGGAACCTTGGCTTCCTCCATCACTGGAGCAAGCAAGCCTCTTGCTCGCTTCAGCTGCCTGGCTGCCAGTCGCCATCTTTGTTGGCAGTTAATTTGCATATCCTGCTGATTAGCCAATGGGAAGCATAGCGGAGGTATGGTTAATTACCATGTTTGTCTATTATTAGATAGGATGAGCAAAAATAGATACAGAGGCAAAGCAATATCGAACAGACTGTCAAACTACAGCGGGAAGGCCTGGGAGGGTTGTGGGGGGTGGGTAAGAGATCAACCGAAGGACTTGTATGCATGCATATAAGCATATCCAATGGACACAAGACACTGGGGGGTATGGGAGGCTAGGGGAAGGTCAAGGGGAGAAAAAAAAGGAGACATATATAATACTCTTTTTAATACTTTAAGCAATAAAACAATAAAAAAAAGATTGTGGGCTCTGGAGGTAGACTGTCTAGATAAGAATCCATATTCTACCATTTACTCTGATATTAGACCCATTTCTTCATCTATAAAATGGAGATTAAAATAGCTACCTTATGAGTTGTTATGTGAATTAAGTAGAATAATTCACATAAAGAGCTTAATATAATCTCTGACACAATAAATGAAGAATAAATGGTAGTTATCATCATTATCATAATCACCATCATCATCATCATCATCACCATCACCACTCCTTTCATTTGTCCCTTCACCATATTAGGTCATTATCTATGAAGTAAATTCTAAATATAAAGCTTTTACTGGGCTTCCTCTTTTAACTATCTTGCCATGCATGTGTGTGTGTGTGTGTGTGTGTGTGTGTGTGTGTGTGTGTGTATCTGTGTTTATCTCTAATCAGTCATAGCCCCAAAGTTAATAACAATGACTGGAATATCTTTCTCTATAATATGGCAGTTATACTTTTCTCTGGACAACAGGGATTGGTGTTTTTCAATGATCTCTATCTGTTATAATATATGTTATTATTCTTAAAACAATAAGTTTGTAGAGTTAATAGAAACCTTAACCTTCTTCTATCTCTTTCTCATCTCAATAACCTTTTTGTGGTAGACAGAGAGATGTACTGCCCAGACTGCCACTCTCACCTGCTTCACGGTTTGTCTCAACCATACAAAAAAAATATTTTCTATGGGCATACCCTTCCTATCCAATGACAAGTTACAGCAGGAGTATAGAGGCCCAGACATCCAAGACTAGTATTAAACAAGCTGATAAGCCATATTTACTCCAGAGTTCCCTGAGGGGTTGGCCTGCATGGAAGTTTTTTTCAACATGCATAATCCTGCTTTCTCCCCCTCCCTTCAATAAGTGTTGATCTGTAATAAACACCCAGAATGCCTTAATAAACTCAATTTCAATATCTACTTTAAGATAACTAGCCTGTAACATCTCTTTACTCCAATAGCTCACATCTATTTTGAAACTGGACCTAGAATTCTCTCTCTCTCTCTCTCTCTCTCTCTCTCTCTCTCTATATATATATATATATATATATATATATATATATATATATATAGCAGGTATCTGGGGTTTGTTTAGCTTCTATAATTGAAACATTGTTGCTTCCGGAGCTCAGACCTAGGCCGTGGCAGGCGGGGAACCTTGGCTCCATCACTGGAATATATATATATATATATAAATTTTTCAATTAGAGTTGACATATAATTCTGTCACTCTGGCGTATTCTTTATTAAATTGTTTTTTTTCACTGATTCAGTTTTCCATTTCTTTAATTATTTTTATTGCTTTTCTATGTCCACAGAAAAGATGTGGACTCCTCCTGGTTTCTAAAGTCTGTGAGACTTGTCTTGTTTTATACTGACATATATATCTATATCAGGAATGACTTATGAGTCTGAGAATGGCACCACTATACAAACCAACAGCTTTTATATTGCAACTCAATTCCAAAAGATAGGATCTGAGAACTCTGAAATTGTCATTGATACAGAGCAGAGGAAAAGGCAAGGGAATAGGCATTAGTCAGGAAGATGAGCAGATAATTCACTGGGGTCCACCATGCTGAGTGTCTTCCACCTCAATTAGCTTTGCCAATTTAAACTCCGTCATATCTCATGTTCTATATTGTCACCTGGATCTCCCTCAGTAAAATCCTTTCTTTAGTGCCACTTATTAAAAATGCTGACTTCCAAAGAGCTCTATAAATTTCTTTAAACATCCCCTGACTCAATAAAAGAGGATGGAATTGAACACTAAGGCCATATTTCATTGATTAACTCCCAAGAGTGTTCAGATAATATATTAAATAAATCTTTCTGTTCCATCCAGGTCATTTCACTAGCTTTAATATTATTTATAGCCCTCATCATACAATACTTAATTCTTACCCTGAAGTCATCAGGATTTTTCCTTTTGTTGTTTCAAGCTCAAATGAACTTTCAAAATAAAAATAGCTGATGCCTCTAATACTGATAGTGGGGGGAAATGCTCCCCTAATTGCTTGTAAACTGTTTCTCAAAATAGGATTACTTCTGATATGCAGATAAGATATTTTTAAAATTCATGGTGTGGTCCCAGGGCATAGTAAGAGTGTCAAAGATTCTGAGAAGTAGTGTGTACCAAAGGATAAACAGAATGGAAAGTTATACCATTTTATACATTAAAAAGTTATACATTTTATCCTAGAAGAACAAAGTAGTATCTACATTCTAGAAATCTTTATGCTACACTTTCATCTACACACATGAACACACACACACACACACACACACACACACATTAGATATGGAGAGAGAGAGAGAGAGAGAGAGAGAGAGAGAGAGAGAGAGAGATGACTGGTATTATTAACATGCTATCCAGTTTCTTGCCATGAGTAGTGGTAGAGATGGACTACAATTTTCTTCTTCTGATACCTAGCCTAATATTCTTTCTACAACCCCATGCTAATTATGAAGAGAAGTGAGGAAGTTGCCTTAGAGAACATTTCCTCAAAGTTTCTGAATATGCTTATCATTAGAAATATTTTAACATCACTTATGCAAATGGAATGGAATAGAATCAATGAATTTTCCAAGAACAAAATCATTGGTACCCAGTTATCACTGCTGCCTTATTTCTTTATGATGAATTTAAAAGAGGCCTTTGACTTTAAGAACTTCAGATGTTCTATTCTTTATAAGAGCAAGTTTATTATATTCATGAAATTCTTTTTTTGTTTAATTCTAGACATTTCTGTGGACAAATCCCCAACCGAACTCCTTTCATTTCCCTCATACTAGCAAAACTGCAAAAAAAAATTCTACTTAAAAGATAAAAAAAATTATGCTTCCATTCACTTAAAAAATGTTGGTAAGGTACATAAAGTAGAATGTTTAGTAAATGTTAAATATGCAAGAATTTATCTCTATAAAATGCATATAACTTCTGGTCTGCAAATAAAAGTATCTACAATGCAGCAAGAAAGTGATAAAGATTATGAATTCTTCCTAATTGCCTACCTCACACTCCCTTAATATGCAGTGAAAAATGTCATCTCTCCTGAGCTAAAAGGTGGGGAAAATGTAAAATGAGAAGAAATCCATTGGAGACAAAATCTTTGCTGATGGACCTCAGAGGGAAGAGGGAGGGGGGCGAAAAGAGATTAACCAAAGAACTTATATGCATACTAGAGGCCCAGTGCATGAAATTCATACACTCTGGGTGGGGGGTCCCTTAGCCCAGATTGTGAGAGGCCTCAGGCCAGGCCGAGGGACCCACGCGATTGGGCCGGAGAGGGACATGGGAAGTTGGCCAGCTGGGGAGAGACCACAGGAGAGTTCAAGGGCGTGTCTGGCTCATCTTGCTCAGTCCCAATTGGCCAGACCCCAGCAGCAAGCTAACCTATTGGTCAGAGTGTCTGCCCCCTGGTGGTCAGTGCACATCATAGCGAGCAGTTGAGCGGCCTTAGCATATCATTAGCATATTACACTTTGACTGGTTGAATGGCCAACCGGATGACTGGACACTTAGCATTTTAGGCTTTTATTATATAGGATATGCATAGTCCATAGACACAGACAAACGATGATGAAGGCCTTGGGTTGGGAGGGAACCCAGTGGATGGGAACAATGAGGGAAAATGGGGGACATCTGTAATACTCTGAGCAATAAAGATACATTTCAAAAAAGATATTTTGTTGATTTTCAGAGAGAGAGAGGAAGGTAGAGGGAGAGAGAGAGAAACATCTATGTAAAACATCAATCTGCTGCCTCCTGCACATTCCACTACAGGGAGTTGAGCCCCCAACCCCAGCATGTGTCCTGATCAGCAATCAAACCGGCAAATGTTTGGTGCATGGGATGGTGCCCAACCAACAGAACCACAGATCTTTGATCTCCCATTTATCATTCTGAATGGCAACAATCAATTCATATGTGTTTTTCCTCACAGTAACATGACAGATAAAGGGTAGGAAGTAGAGTCTAGTTTTTCCTTAGCTGTAATACTAAACTCAGGGCAAGCTCATAGTACGGACTCCATAAATATTTGTTAAGTGGCATTCTTAAACTTGTGGCAAACATTTTGTGGTAAACAAGGCCACTTCCATTATCCCCAACATTTACACCTTGTGGCAGAGATAGTGTAATTGGTCATCAAACTTGTTGCTCTCAGCAAATAGCTGGAATACACTTCACAGCCTTCCTTAACTTAGATGTGGCCATTTGAATTGCCAGCCAGTGGCATGTGAATGGAAAAGATGTAAGTTACATCCAGGCCTGGCACATAAAAAACTTACCAATCTATTCTGTCTACTCTCTCAGTTCCCCCATCTGCTGGCTATATGTTGAATCCCAAAGTAAATTTAGAAACCACACATTGTAAGTCACAGAACCTGTGTCTCTGAAAAAGTGAAAAATAAATTTCTATTGTGTTAAGACATTGAGGTTTCTTGGTTTGTCTCCTGCTACAGCTAATGTTACTGCAAGTGACATATGTCTATAATACTTAATGTCAAAAGAGTATTGTTTAATGTCTGAAAAATTTTTAATTAGGGTTTATATGATTTGTTGGAATTCTACTGAATTTAAAATCTGTTCTGTTAAGTTTAAATCAGGTGAACTATTCTTTGTAATTTAATTGGTTTTATTTAAAAATTTTATAGTATCAGAAAGCTTTGATATCTGGAAAATTGTTTTCTGAAAATTTCATAGTAGGAAAAAATAGCCTTCACACCTTAAGATGCAGTTTTAACCAGGATACCCTAGTACAGTGATGGCGAACCTATGACACGTGTGTCAGAGGTGACACGCGAACTCATTTTTTGGTTGATTTTTCTTTGTTAAATGGCATTTAAATATATAAAATAAATATCAAAAATATAAGTCTTTGTTTTACTATGGTTGCAAATATCAAAAAATTTCTATATGTGACACAGCACCTGAGTTAAATTAGGGTTTTTCAAAATGCTGACACACCGAGCTCAAAAGGTTCGCCATCACTGCCCTAGTACATTCCTAGACTTCTTGTGGCATAGCTTAGTGAATAAGTGTTCTTTAGATATAGTGTGGAAAAGATTTCTTACTCAAGGTGAGCTTCCTTAGAGAAGAAATAAACCATACTGGGATGGTTGCAAAGATAGAAAAAAGAATAATAGAAAAGCATGGCCCAGAGAATTGTGAGGGACCATGTGATTTACTAGTAGGAGCTTCTTTTTGATTACTTGGCAGAGACCTTGAAGCAAAGACCCATCTATATATCAGACCACAAATTGGCATGTTGGGATTAGGAGCAGGCAAACCAATAGGAAACTTACTAAACAACTATCATTGGCAAAAGACAAAGTAACTAAAAGGAATTTTAACTCCTCGGCTACTTAGAGTGTGTTGAGCCAATGGCTAAGGCTTTTTATTTATTTATTTATTTATTTGCATTTATGTTTTTGTGTTTATTGTCTAAAATTTTACATATGTCTCCTTTTCCCCAGTTGACCCTCCCCCCAGCCATGCCCACCCCGGCAAGCCACTACTGCCCCATTGTCTATGTCTATTGATTATACTAATATGCATGCATACAAGTCCTTTGGTTGCTCTCTAACACCCTCTCCCCTACCATTTGTCTCTGGATCTATTCTTGTTCATCAAATTATATTCATCATTAGAGGCCTGGTGAACACAAATTTGTGCACTCAGGGGGTCCCTCAGCCCGGTCTGTGCCCTCTCGCGGTCTGGGACCCCTCGGAGGATGTCCACCTGCTGGCTTAGGCCTGCTCCCTGGGGGATCGGGCCTAACCTGGCAGTCAGACATCCCTCTGGCAGACTGGGAGCTCTCAGGGGATGTCCACTTGCCAGCAGGGAACAGGCCTATGCTGCAGTCAGACATCCTTAGTGCTGCTGAGGAGGTGGGAGAGGCTCCTGCCAACACGCTGTGCTGGCAGCCATCAGCCTGGCTTGTGGCTGAGCAGAGCTCCCCGTGTGGAAGTGCACTGACCACCAGGGGAAAGCTCCTGCATTGAGCGTCTGCCCCCTGGTGGTCAGTGTGTGTCATAGTGACCAGTCAATCCCAGTCATTCTGCTGTTAGGGTCACTTTGCATATTACCCTTTTATTATATAGGACTAGGGGCCCCGTGCACAAAAAATTGTGCACTCGAGGTGGGGTCCCTCAGCCTGGCCTGCACCCACTCACAGTCGAGGAGGCCTTGGGGGATGTCCAACTGCTGCAGAAGCACAAGAGGCTCCCACCACCGCTAGCCAGCTTCTGGCTGAGTGGTGCTACCGCTGTGGTAGCGCACTAACCACCAGGGGGCAGCTCCTCCGTTGAGCATCTGCCCCATGATGGTCAGTGTGCATCATAGCAACCAGTCGTTCTGCTGTTAGGTCAATTTGCATATTAGTCTTTTATTATACAGGACTAGAGGCCCGGTGCACAAAAATTTGTGCACTCGGGGGGGGCGGACGGGGGGGGGGTCCCTCAGCCAGACCTGTGCCCTCTTGCAGTCTGGGACCCCTCAGGAGATAACGACCTGCTGGCTTAGGCCTGCTCCTGGGTGGCAGAGGGCAGGCCCAATCCCTAGGTGAAGCCCCTGGTCGGGCTCAGAGCAGGGCTGATCAGGAAGTTGTGATGCCACCCTCAGTCACACTCAGGGTGGGGCCGATTGGGGGGTTGGGGCGCTGCCCCCTGTCACGCACAGAGCAGGGCCAATCAGGGGGTTGGGGCGCTGCTCCCTGTCATGCACAGAGCAGGGCTCGATAGGGGAGTTAGGGCACCGCTCTCTGTCACACACAGAGCAGGGCGGATCAGGGGGTTGGGGCGCTGCCACTGTCATACTCAGGGCAAGGCCGATGGGGAGGTATGGCTCTACTCTCGTCACACACAGAGCAGGGCTCATGTGGGGGGGGTGGGTTGGGCGCCACACACTGTCA
>NW_005871050.1:30392197-30434866 GCF_000147115.1 Myotis lucifugus | reverse complement strand
GTGGGGGTCCTGCTGTGGTGCCTGGCCAGCCTGAAGGGCTCATGGCCATTTTCAGGCTGCCCTCCCCCCCAGCGACCCAAGCTCCCAGCCTCTCCTTTTTTTCTTTTTTCTTTTTCAGCACCTCCTTGAATGGAGGCCAAGGCAGGCTGGAAGCAGGTATCTGGGATCTATTTATCTTCTTTTTTTAAAACATTTTTTTATTGATTTCAGAGAGGAAGGGAGAGGGAGAGAGAGATAGAAACATCATGATGAAAGAGAATCATTGATTGGCTGCCTCCTGCACACCCCCAACTGGGGACCAAGCCCACAACCCAGGCATGTGCCCTTGACTGGAATCTAACCTGGGACCCTTCGGTCCACAGTCCGATGCTCTATGCACCGAGCCAAACCAGCTAGGGCTTATTTATCTTCTATAATTGAAACTTAGTAGCCTTAAGCAGAGCCCAGGACCGGTCAGGGCAGACGGGAAGCTTGGCTTCCTCCATCACCAAGGGCAACCCAAGCCTCCTGCTTGCTCCAGCTCTGTGGCCGCTGCCATCTGATTTGGGTTAATTTGCATACTCACTCCTGATTGGCTGGTGGGCATGGCTCGTGTGTGTAGCGGAGTGGTGGAGTGATGGTTAATTTGCATGTTTCTCTTTTATTAATGTAGATTATATCCCACATCTGAGTGAGATCATGTGATATTTATCTTTCTCCAACTAGCTTATTTCGCTTAGCATAATGCTCTCCAGATACACCCATGCTGTTGCAAATGGTAAGAATTCCTTTTTTTTTTTTTTACAGCAGCATAGTATTCTATTGTGCAGATGTACCACAGGTTTTTAATCCACTCATCTGCGGATGGGCACTTAGACTGTTTCCAAATCTTAGCTATGGTAAATTGTGCTGCTATGGACATAGGGGTGCATGTATCTTTTTCTGATTGGTGTTTCCCGTTTCTTGGGATATAGTCCTAGAAGTGGGATTACTGGGTCAAAATGGGAGTTCCATTTTTAACTTTTTAAGGGAACTCCATACTGTCTTCCACGGTGGCTGGACCAGTCTGCATTCCCACCAGCAGTGCATGAGGGTTCCTTTTTTCTCCAAATGCTCGCCAGCACTTGTTGTTTGTTGATTTGTTGATGACAGCCATCTGACAGGTGTGAGATGATATCTCATAGTTTTGATTTGCATCTCTCAGATGATTTGTGACTTTGAGCATGTTTTCATATGCCTCATGGCCTTCTGTATGTCCTCTTTCAAAAAGTGTCTGTTTAGATCCTTTGCCCATTTTTTGATTGGATTGTTTATCTTCCTTTTGTTAAGTTGTATGAGTTCTCTGTAAATTTTGGGGATTAAAACCTTATCTGAAGTAGCATTGGCAAATATGATCTCACATGCAGTGGGCTTTCTTGTTGTTTTGTTGATGGTTTGCTTTGTTGTGCAGAGTTTTTTATTTTGATGTGGTCCCATTTTTTTATTTTCTCCTTAGTCTTCATTGTTCTAGGAACTGTGTCAGTAAAGATATTGCTATGACATATGTCTGCTATTTTTCTGCCTATGGAGTCTTGTAGTATTTTTCTGGCTTCCCATCTTACATTTAAGTCCTTTAGACTTTTTGAGTTTGTTTTTGTGTATGGTTTAAGTTGGTGATTTAGTTTCATTTTTTGTATTTATCTGACCAAAATTTCCAGCACCATTTATTGAAGAGATTGTCTTCACTCCATTGTATACTCTTGCCTCCTTTGTAATATATTAATTGAGAATAATGGCTTGGGTTTATTTCTGGGTTCTCTGTTCAAATCCATTGGTCTATATGTCTATTCTTGTGTCAGTACCAGGCAGTTTAGAGAACCGTGGCTTGGTAATATAGCTTGATATCTGGTATTGTGATCCCTCCAACTTTATTCTTCTTTCTCAGGATTGCTGTGGCTATTTAGGGACTTTTTTTATTCCAGATGAATTTTTGGAGAGTATGTTCTAGATCTTTTAAATATGCTGTTGGTATTTTAATGGGGATTGCATTGAATCTGTAGATTGCTTTGGGTAGTATGGGCATTTTAATGATGTTGATTCTACCAATCCATGAACATGGTATGTTCTTCCCTTTGTTTATATCTTCCTCTATTTCTTTTTTCAGTGTCCTGTAGTTTTCTGAGTATACAGGTCTTTTACCTCCTTAGTTAAGTTTATTCCTAGGTATCTTAATTTTTGTAGTGCATTGGAAAATGGAATTTTTTGTTTGTTTGTTTCTCTTTCTGTGAGTTCATTACCTATACTAATAAAAGGGTAATAAGCTAATTAGACTGGGTGACTGGCCATCTTCTGTATCTGACTTCCTTCTGGACAAAGCCACAGTTGTGGGGGCTGAGGCAGAGGTGGTTATGGGAGATCAGGCTGGCAGGGGTGGGCAGTTGGGGCCATCACGCCAGCAGGGAAGGGCAGTTGAGGCCATCAGACCAGCAGGGAAGGGCAACTGGGGCCATCAGACCAGCATGGGAGGGCAGATGGGGGCCATCAGGTCCGCAGGGCAGGACAGTTGGGGGCCATCAGGGGAGCGGTTTGGTGGCAATCAGGCTGGCAGAGGCGGTTAAGGGTGATCAAGCAGGTAGGCAGGCGAATGGTTAGGAGCCAGTGGTCCCAGATTGTGAGAGGGATGCTATATTGCAGGATTAGGCATGGTTGTACATTCCCCAAAGGGTCCCTGGAGAGGGTACAGGCCAAGCTGAGGGACACCACCCCCTGTGCATGAATTTCATACACTGGGCCTCTAGTTGGTGTATAAAAAGGCCATAGATTTCTGGGTGTTAATTTTGTATCCTGATACATTGCCAAAATCATTTATTAGTGCAGGTAGATTTTTGATGGAGTCTTTGGGATTTTCTTTGTACAATAGCATGTCATCTACGAATAATGACAATTTTAATTCTTCTTTTCCAATTTGGGTGCTTTTTAATTCTACTTCTTATCTGATTGCTATGGCTAGCACTTCCAGTACTATTTCGAACAGGAATGGTAAAAGCAGGCACCCCTGTTTTTTTCATTTTTTTTTAGGAGAAATAGTTTTAGTTTTTACCGATTGAGTATGATGTTGGCTGTAAGTTCATCATATAAGACTTTGATTATGTTGAGGTATGATCCCTTCATTCATTCCCACTTTGCTGAGAGTTTTTATCAGAAAAGTGTGTTGGATTTTGTCAAATGCCTTTTTTGCATCAATTGATACATTTAATTGATTTTTGTCCCTCAATTTGTTTATGTTATGTATCACATTTTTTGATTTGTGGATATTGTACCATTCTTGCATTCCTAGGATAAATCCCACTTGGTCATGGTGTATGATCTTTCTAATGTAATGCTGGATCTGATTTACTAGAATTTTGTTGAGAATTTTAGCATCTATGTTCATTATGGATAGTGGCCTGTAATTCTCTTTCTTTGTGGTGTCTTTATCGGGTTTTGGTATTAGGGTAATGCTGGCTTTATAGAAAGAGCTTGGAAGTGTTCCTTCCTCTTGAATTTTTTGGAATAGTATGAGAAAAATAGGTTCTAGTTCTTCTTTGAATGCTTGGTAAAACTCTCCTGTGAAGCCATCTGTCCCTGGGCTTTAGTTTGCTGGAAGCTTTTTGATGACTGCTTCAATTTCCTCCTTAGCTATCGGCCTATTGAGATTTTTTCATTCTTCTTGTTTGAGTTTTGGAAGATTGTATTTTTTAAGGAATATTTCCATTTCTCTGGGTTGTTCAGTTTGTTGTAGTAGCATTGTTCATAGTATTTTTTACAAAATTTTATATTTATCTGCGGTCTGCTGTTATTTTGCCTCTTTAGTTTATGATTTTATTTGTGTCCTCTCTCTTTGTTTCTTGGTGAGCCTTTCTATAGGTTCATCATTCTTGTTTGTCCTTTCAAAGAACCAGCACTTGGTTTCATTGATCTTTTGTATTGATTTTGTTTGTTTGTTTTTTGTCTCTGTACCATTTATTTCTGCTCTGATTATAATTATCTCCTTCCTTCTGCTCATGTTGGGCTTTTATTGTTGCTCTCTTTCTAATTCTTTAAGTTGTAGAGTTAGATAATTTATTACCAGTTTTTCTTGTTGTCTGAGGTAGGCATGTAATGCTATGAACTTGCCTCTCAACAATGCTTTCACTGTGTCCCATTAGAATTAGATTATTGTGCTTTCATTTTCATGTGTTTCCAGGATTATTTTAACTTCTTTTATCTCTTTGGTAACCCAATTATTGTTTACTAGCATGATATTCAGGTGCCAAGTGTTTGAACTTTTTCGGGGGGGAGGGTATTTAATTTTATTTTTAAATATTTTTTCTTTATTGATTAAGGTATTACATATGCATCCTTATCCCCCCCCATTTCCCCTTATCCCCTGCTCATGCCCTCACCCCCCTTGGTGTCTATGTCCATTGGTTAGGCTTACATGCATGCATGCAAATCCTTTGGTTGATCTCTCCCCTGTACCCACACCCTCCCCTATCTTCCCTCTGAAGTTTGAACATCTGATCGATGCTTCTCTGTCTATGGATCTGTTTTTGGTCATCACTTTATGTTATTCATTATATTCCACAAATCATATGATATATATCTTTCTCTGACTGGCTTGTTTCACTTAGCATAATGCTCTCCAGTTACAACCATGCTGTTGCAAATGGTAAGAGTTCCTTATTTTTTACTGCAGTGTAGTATTCAATTGTGTAGATGTACCACAGTTTTTTAATCCACTCTTCTGCTGATGGGCACTTAGGCTGTTTCTAAATCGTAGCTATGGTAAAATTGTGCTCTTATGAACATAAGGGTGCATATATACTTTCTGATTGGTGTTTCTAGTTTCTTGGGACATATTCCTAGAAGTGGGATCACTGGGTCAATTGGGAGTTCCATTTTTAGTTTTTTCAGGAAACTGCATAATGTTCTCCACAGTGGCTGCACAAGATTACATTCTCACCAGCAGTACATGATGGTTCCTTTTTTTCACATCCTCATAAGTACTTGATGTTTGTTAATTTGTTGGTGATTAATTTGTCAGGAGTGTTATTGACCCTTTCATGGATGGATTCTCCTCTCTGGGTATCTGGTTATGTGGCTCACTCTTGAGCACATTGGCAAAACAGGATAAAATTCACCTCAACAAGACACAACACAAAGGGAACAAAACATGAATGTACTCACAACACTGATAATCCCAATTTAAGTGACCACCAGAGAAAAGATAATTAGGGGAGAGAAAAGAGAGCACAAATGATATCAATGATAGAAAAATGGTATGAGAGAAAAGAAAAAGAAGGAAAAGGAAAAAATATATACATATTGGGGAGAAAACACCAGAGAACAAACAGATAAAACAAAACATACAAACAGCAAATACCCAGTAAAGAGAGTGGGGGCAGAATACTATATACAGGAAGTAAGGTTAAGAATTGGATGAATATGGGGAGGACTTCAGTTCAGTATAGAGGAAGTAGAAAGAGGATGAGTGGATAAGAAGAACGAGAAAGATGAGAACATTAATAATAATAATAATAAATTTTTAAAAATTGATTTAAAAAATAATCAAAATGACAATGCAGTACCATCTCACACCTGTCAGAATGGCTATCATCAACAAATCAAGAAACGAGAAGTGCTGGCGAGGATGCAGAGAAAAAAGAACCCCTGTTCACTGCGGGTGGGAATGCAGACTGGTGCAGCAAATGTGGAAAACAGTATGGAGTTTCCTTAAAAGACTAAAAATGGAACTCCCATTTGACCAAGTGATCCCACTTCTAGGAATATATCTCAAGAAACTAGAAACATCAATCAGACAGGATATATGCACCACTATGTTCATAGCAGCACAATTCACCATACCTAAGATTTGGAAACAGCCTCAGTGCCCATCAGCAGATGAGTGGATTAAAAAGCTGTGGTACATCTACACAGTGAATACTGTGCTGCAGTAAAAATGAAGGAATACTTACCATTTGCAACAGCATGGATGGAACTGGAGAGCATTATGCTAAGTGAAGTAAGCCAGTAAGAGAAAGATAAATATCACATGATCTCACTCATTTATGGAATATAATGAACAAAATAAACTGATGAACAAATCAGATCCAGAGACAGAGAAGCATAGATCAGACCATCAAACCTCAAAGGAAAGGTAGCAGAGGGTGTGGCTGAGGGGGAAAGATCAACCAAAGGACTTGTATGCATGCACTTAAGCATAACCAATGGACACAGACAACAGGGGGGTGAGGGCATGAGTGGTTGGGTTGGAGGGTAATGGGGGGATAAGGACACATATGTAATACCTTAATTAATAAAGAAATTAAAAAATAAAAATAAAAACACAAAAATAGAATAAAAAATAAAATAAATTAGAATGATGAAAAATAATGCAAAAAGAAATAGAAAATAAAGAAACAAATGAAAAAGGAAAATAAAGAAAAAAAGAAAGAAAATGATAATAAAATAAAATAAAGAAAGAAAAAGTGAAGTGTCAGTCCTTTGACTGGTTTAAGATCCCACTCTTCTGTATTGTCTGTGGATTCTCAGTTTCCTGTTGCTGGAACTGAAGGGCTCTCTTTAGGACAGTCCCTATGGACTCTCAGGGACTATTCAGATTTTTTTTGTATCCTTTGTGCCACTCAGGTGTAGTCTGGGTTTGGCTGTTTCAGTTGCCTGGAGATGGCAGGGAGGGGCTATCTCTTCAGGATAAAATGGCTGCCTAGGTCCCGCAAGTCAGGTATGACTCAGTGCTGGACTAGTGGCCACCTCTCCCGGACCCTCTACTCACCCCAGCCTCTCACCAGACTCCACAAGTCCACACCTCCACCTGCACCTCAGCCAAGGGTGAGTGTCTGTATTTGAATGGTCCTACTAACTAGGTTCAGTGAACAAAAGCAAAGAACAAAAACAGGGGAAAGAGCTGTGACACTGTGATCCCCTCTCCCCCCAGCACAGCGTGGCCTGGGCAGCCATCCATAATGCCCCATCTGGGCTCAGTCTCTCATGACTGTGGACCCAGATCTAGAATCCTCTGCCACCAGCAACACTGCGGACCTCCTTTCCATAGTCAGACGCTGTGCCTGTCCCAAGGGACGCAGCCTCGGTGCCATGCGGTTTCCCTCTGGCCCTCTGGGCTTGAAGGTATCACAGTTCTCTCTAGCCGACATCCCTGATTTTATCATTCTCCAGGTGTACTCTGCCCTTCCCAGCTGTGAATTGTCTCACCAGCTGTGTCTACTTCACCAATTTGAGATGGATGGTATTTGATTTATTTGCTCATTCTATCTGCCCTGGGACAAGCCTCGGGACACGTCCATCTATTCAGCCGCCCTTTTTCTCTGTCTCTGTTTGAATTTTTTTGATTGTTTCTATTGTAGTTGATTTCTAATATTATGCCATTGTGGACTGAAAAGATGCTTGATATGATTTCAATCTTCTTGAATTTGGAGAGACTTTGCCTGTGACCAAATATGTGGTCTATCTTTGAAAATTTCCCATGTGCACTTGAGAAGGATGTATATTATGCAGCTCTGGGATGAAATGTTCTGAAGATGTCAATTAAGTCCATCTGATCTAGTGAGTCATTTAGGATTTCTGTTTCTTTGTCTAGAGCAGTGGTTATCAACCTTCTGGCCCTTTAAATACAGTTTCTCATGTTGTGACCCAACCAGAAAATTATTTTCATTGCTACTTCATAACTGTAATGTTGCTACTGTTGTGAATCGTAATGTAAATATCTGATATGCAGGATGGTCTTAGGCGACCCCTATGAAAGGGTCCTTCGACCGCCAAAGGGGTCGCGACCCACAGGTTGAGAACCGCTGGTCTAGAGGTTTTATCCAGTGATGTCAGTGGAGTATTAAAGTCCCTTGCTATGATTGTATCCTGTTGATCTCTCCCTTGATATCTTCCAGAAGGTTTTTTTTATGTATTTGGGTGCTCCTGCATTGGTGAATATATGTTTTCCAGAGTTATATCTTCTTGTTGAATTGCTCCCTTTAGTATTATGAAGTGGCCTCTTGTTATGGCCTTCACTTTGAGGTCTATTTTGTCAGATATAAGTATTGCTAGCCCAACTTGTTTTTTTCATTTGCCTGAAAGAAATTTTTCCATCTCTTCACTTTCAGTTTGTGTATGTCTCTTTTTCTGAGGTGAGTCTGTTGTAGACAGCATATATATTGGTCACATTTTCTTATCCATTCAGACACTCGATGTCTTTTGATTGGAGCACTTAGGCCATTTACATTTAAAGTTATTATTGATAGGTACCTGTTTGTAGCCATTCTAATTTTTTGTGCCTGTGTTCCTTCTCCCCCCCCCTTTTCCCCATTCTTTTTACAACAGTCCCTTTAGCATTCTTGCACTGCTGACTTGGTAGTGATAAACTCCCTTAGACTTTTTTTGTCTGTAAATCTCCTGATTTTCCCTTCAATTTTGAATGATAGCCTTGCTGGATAGAGTATTCTTGGATTCAGTCCCATGCTTTGCATCACTTTGTATACTTCATTCCATTCTCTTCTGGCGTGATGTGTTTCTATTGAGAAATCATTTGATAATCTAATGGGAGCTCCCTTGTAGGTAACTCTCTGTCTCTCTTTTGCAGCCTTTAAGATTCTCTCTTTGTCATTAACGTTTGCCATTGTAATTATGCAATGTGTTGGTGTAGGTCTTTTTGGGTTCATCTTGTTTGGGACTCTGTGCTTGTATGACTTTTTCCTTCCCCAAATCAAGGAAGTTTACTGACACTATTTCTTCAAATAGGTTTTCTAACCCTTGCTCCTCTTTCATCATTGTGGAACCCCTATTATACATATGCTACTTTGTTTCATGTTGTCCCAGTGCTCCCTCAGGCTCTCCTCCTGTGTTTTGATTTTTTTTTCCTCAATTGCAGTACTGATTGGGTGTGTTTTGCTTCCCTGCGTTCTAATTTGCTAATTTGGTCATCTGCTTCTCCTCAACTACTGTTGAAAGCTTACATTTTGTTTTTTATTGTAGCTATATCACTATTTCCTCCAGATCCTTACATAGGTTGTTGATTTTCTCATCCATCCGGTTTATGAACTGTATTACCCTTATTCTGAATTCTTTTTCTGACATATGCCTCTGTTTTATTTAGTTCCTTTTCTGGCATTTTCTCCTTTTTCTTTCCTTTGGGATTGTTCCATTGTCTCCGCCTTTTTGCTCTCACCAAGGGATCTAAGTGTTGAGTTGCATGGGGTCTGTGGCTGCAATGGTGGGCTTGGTGGTGGGTTGCTTGGTCGAGGGCAGTGTCTGCTTCTTGGGCAGTCACAAGCAGTGGCTGCTTGTGGGGCGGCTGCTCCTCACGCATTCACGGGTGGCGGCTGCTCCTTGGGGGTTGTGGGGTGGCTGCTGCTCGAGCGGTCTTGGGGCAGCTGCTCTTAGCGCAGTCACAGGTGGTGGCTGCTGTTCTGGTGGTCACAGGCAGCAGCTGCTAGTGTGGCTTCTGGAGCAGTCGTGGTGCCTATGGCTGCTACATAAGGCTCGGCTGTTCTTGTGCAAGAGTGATTACTATACAAGATGGCGGCCAGTAGGATGGCTAGGGTAGCAAAGGCTGCCCGGCTATGTGAGGCCGGTCTTCCAGCCCCCAAAGGTCTTGCAAGATCTAGCTGTCACACACACACACACACACACACACACACGCCACGTCCACACACTCCTCTTTTACTCCCTCCCTCACTCACACTCTCTCCCTTACTGCCATCCTACTGGCCGCCATCTTGTATAGTAATCACTCTTGATAGACATTATAATACACAAACAGTAAGTAATAATAACAATCTCAACATTGTTTAAATTTGAGGTATATATGTTAGTGAATGGCTTGGTTATTACTATTTTCTTGAAAAGCTTATTATTTTCTAGAAAAGGTTATTATTTTTTTTTCATTTTTATTTTGCTTGCCACATATTATTAATGTTTAATAAAAAGATTTCAGCTCCTTTATAGACATCAAAATCATTTGAAATAATCTGCTAACTAAATATTACAGAAACAAATACAAACAATAAATCAGAATAAGAAGGGAAATGATGAGATGGCAAAAATTTCTGTACTATCTTTTTACATTTTATTATTATTATTTTATATCTTTTGGGTATCCTCTTTTCTCAAGCACAAGAGCACACCTTCCTGCTCATTCTTTTACATAATAAAACCATACATTTTTATTTTTAAAATTTGATTTTATTTTTTCAATCACCTTTTATCACCTTTATACCCTCTACCACCTTCACCCATCCTCCTCCTCTCTACAGTCACCACACACTCTCTATTTATGAGTCTGTCTCTATTTTGCTTGGTAGTTTAATTTGTTTATTAAATGCAACATATCATTGAAATCATATGATACTTGCCTTTCTCTGACTGGTTTATTTCACTTACCATAATGTTCTCCAGGTTATCCATGCTGTCATAAAGGGTAAATTTTTCCTTTTTTTTTCCGGAGAGTAGTATTCCATTGTGTAAATATATAACATATTTTTTTTATCCATTCATCTACTGTTGGACACATGAGCTGCTTCCAAATATTTGCTATCCTACATAATAAAAGCCTAATATGCTAAGTGTCCAACCGTTCATTGGACTATTCGACCAATCACTATGATGTGCACTGACTACCAGGGGGCAGACACTCTGACCATTAGGTTAGCTTGCTGCTGGGGTCCAGCCAATTGGAACTGGACGAGATAGGCCAGAAACACCCTGGAGCCCTCCTGTGGTCCCTCCCCACCTTAATCATGCACCGGTGGTGTCCCTCTGCCTGGCCTGCGGGGATTGGGCTGAAACCAGCTCTCTAACATTCACTGAGGGGTCCCGGATTGCGAGAGGGTTCAGGCCAGGCCAAGGGACCACACCAGTGCACAAAACTGTGCACTGGGCCTCTAATTGTAAATAACAGTGTAATGAACATAGGGCTGCATAGATTCTTTCAAATTAGCATTTTGGGTTTCTTCAGATATATTCCCAGAAGTGGAATGACTGGGTCATAAAGCAGTTCCATTTTTAATTTTTTGAGGTATCTCCATACTACTTTCACAGTGGCTGTATCAATCTGCATTCCCACCATCAGTGCACAAGGGTTCCTTTTTCTTCACATCTTCACCAGCACTTGTTATTTGTTGATTTATTGCTGATAGCCATTCTGGCAGGTTGGAGGTGATATCTCATTGTGGATTTAATTTGCATCTCTCTGGTGATTAGTGACATTGAACATTTTTTCATAGATCAATTGGCCATCTGTATGTCCTCTTTGGAGAAATGTCTATTCAGGTCATTTGCCCATTTTTTATTAAATTGTTTACCTTCCTAGTCTGCCTTGTGTAACTTCTTTATATTTTTTTTGAAATTAGCCCTTTATCAGATGTATCATTGACAAATATGTTCTCCCATTCAGTGGTTTGTCTTTTCATTTTGTTGATGGTTTTTTTGTTGTGTTTTTTTTGTTTGTTTTTTGTTTTGTTTTGCTTTTTGCTGTGCAAAAAACCCTTTAATTTGATGTAGTCCCATTTGTTTATTTTCTTCTTTTGTTTTATTTGAATGCTAAATGCTGAATAAGAAGTAGGAAGAGTAGCCTTTCCCCCAAACCTGCAACACAAAAGGTTCTATTTGGAAATTCATATAGTTTTGAATAGTTCGTGGGACTTGAAAAACATGTGTTATGCTTTCATAGGGAATTTCTGTGAACTCTGTAAAACTGTTTACTTGCTAATAATTTGCACTGCATTTATTATTTATTTCTGTCAGAAGTTTAAGCTTGCATACATTGTCTTTGGGGTGTTTTACCTTTTATTTGATAGGTGTACTTTTTAAAGTTATTTGCTGATTTGAACTGGTCAAGTAATCCTGAATATTTAAGGATTCATATTCCAAATATTTCTATTATTGAAAGGCAGCATGGAGTGGTGACTTAAAAGTGTAGACTTTGGTATAAAAATGCCTGGAGTCCAGTCCCAATTCTACTGATTACTGGTCTTGTGATCTTGGGCAAGTCTTATCACATATTTTTGTCTCAGTTTCTTTTACTATAAAATGGGGATATAATAGTACATATCTTGCAGGATTCTGGTAGCAAGTGAACATATGCAAATTACTTAGTATTACCTGGCTTATGATAAGCACTACTCAGGTGTTTGCTGTGAATAGGAAGTTCTCAACAGCAAACAAACAACCAAACAATGGCATATCTCATGATCTTCCTGCCCTAATGCTTTTATTCTCAGAATGTTGTCTAGGTGAAGCAACTTCCATACTGTCCAGAAGGGAATAATTCCTTCCAATCCACTTTCACTTTTTTGCCCTTTTTATTTTTTAAGGTGAAAGGCAACTGGGTTATTTTCATGTTCTGAATGCTGCGCACATATTTACACTCAACAAATATTTATCCATCTGAATGAAAAATACAACTGCATTTGGTTTTATAATTTCCCAAAAAGTTACTCAAGGTTCTGTTCAATTTTATGTACTTTTCAGAAATCTAATATAAAATTTTCCTTTCAAATCATGTAGAAAGTAGTAGTGTCTTGTAGAAATTTTCTAATCATGGTTTTATTCTATGTATTGAACACATTTTACATGTGTAATGGGATTTGTCTGTTAGTGACATCTGCTACTGTTTAATTAGCTCCTAGGAATAAGTAAATAATCACAGAAAATGGATTTAGGGTCTGTGTTTTAATTTAATCTGTTTACCTCAAATTTTGTTAAATTTTTTATTCCCTGAGTATAGTTTCCACTCTATCTCTGGGTAAAGTTTTTAATCCCTGCCCAGAGCAGACATTTATCTTTATTTTACATTACCTTTTCTAGGCCTCAGTCCATTAACTCAGAGAGTTTTCTAATTTTTACTCACAACCCAACTTATCTTTATCATGTTACTGAGACTATTGAGTTTCTAGAGTTCAGAAGGAAAATGTTTCCCAGTATCATGGCAAGTTAACTCATATAGTTGGAATATACTAATGAGGTTAAGGCTATGGGTTTGATTCTTACAAGGGCCACTAAGATTTTTGCTTTTCCACCAGGATAGCTCTGACAAAGATATGTACTCTTGACTAAAAGGGAAATTTGTTTTTAGTTGTAGATTCTTAACCAGAAAGCCATCTCCATTACTGAAAAAAAGAAAAAGAAAAACAAATTTCAGATGCACACCTGGCAAGTTCTGAATCAGTAGAGCCACCTTTGTTTATGAAATGTTAGTACCTCAGACCTCTCCAGCCAGTGGTTACAAATGATGTCACATGAACTGTAATGATCCCAATATCACTGTATTTTTATTTCTACTTGCATATTTCAAAATGTCTTAATTCTACTAAGTCGTCACCAATTTATAGAGGAGATTCCCTGGAGGTGTTTCACCTGTGCTCACAAACAGTATTTTGTATTCATCCACTTCTGGTTTTCTGTTGATGTCTGTCCCCCAAGAGACACTTGAATGTGTGAATTTACTTGTATCACTGCTGCCCAGCCATCTTGTGGGACCATGAATTCTTGCTTAGGGTAATCTCTTCTTGTGCTCTTCAAATTAGCAAAACTTGTGAGGTTTCAAAATAACACTTAAGGTCTTTTTTGGTCCTACTGTGTCAGAACTACTGTGGGTAAAATAGGAAGAGTGTTCTCTGACCCCAAGCTATAGCACTTTTACACCAGGGCACTAAAGCAACATTGCTTGTGTTGTGATTTTTTTCTACTGCTATTTTAGAAACAGCTTAAGTCTTGCTCTCCACTGGGGCTCAAATTTTAATCCCTGAGACCAGGTGGGACACCAGAAACTATTTTGGACTCCCTGTTTCCCTTTATTTCCTCCAGAACTCATGCACAACATTGACAAAAGCCTCCCTATTATTTCAGCATCCATGCAAATTAACTCAGCTAGTTTACCATAGTCATCCTGACTTGCCTGAACTCTGGCAGTGGACATAACATGGATCAAACTAAGATCTCAATCACATGTTTAAAGAAGAGAACCTCCTCAAGGACCTGTGTGAAAACCCTGTTGTTCTGACCCAGGCCATCTTAGAGCAAGATCTACTCTATGGTAAAATTTGAAGACAGCAGGGCAGATACTGATACCCACTTGTGTGTAAAATCCCTATAAACAATAGGGATAGAATGTTAACCTCTTTTTACAGGGCATCAAAATAACATTCATTCAGTCTAGTCTTTCTTCAACTATTGGCTGGGTACATGGACTTTACTCCCAGATGTTTATCATTTAAGTTTTTTGATCTTTAAAAGAAGATCTCCTGGAAGAGGAAATCTGCCACACTCTTATCAGTCAACTACAACTGATTTGAAATGAAAAAGCTGAGCAGGTTTTGATGGGGGGGTAAAAGCAGGAGAAAATCAAACTCAAAGAGAAAATTTGGCGCATAGTCTTTAAAGGGAGTAAAAAGGTGAAAGACAGGCTGTGAGTATGAAGATAAATTGACTTTACAATGTTTTCTGAGGTCTATGCCTTTGATGAAGTACACTGCCTGTTAATCAAATTGCTGACACTGCCTTCCCCACCTTATTCTATGGAGAGAAACAGTTTTTCATTTTCAAATGTTATTTTGATGCCCTGAAAAAAGAGGGTAACATTCCATCCCTCTTGTTTATAGGGACTTTATCCATTTTTTCTTCTCCCTCCTTTTATCTTTTTATTGCAATTACAAAGCCACCAGCAATGATGGAAGAAAAATAGGCTTATCCTCCATGAAATCAAATGAGAGAAGCAGAAACTCAAAGAAGAGAGAGTCCAGACTTAAGCTGCCTAGTTTTCATTAGCAGGTAATCATTAGGGCCCCATTTATTTACTTTATTTTCAGATTTGACCTAAGTAAGCTGCTTTATATTTTTATGGTTGATCTATGACATCATGGATGTTAGTCATCATAATTAATTTGAGTCAGAGAATCCATCAATCCTAAACAATGTCAGTCTTAAATTCTACAAAGAAATGCTATTCTTTAGAAAAATATCAGTAGTAAAATACCTTACCTATAAAATGAACCACAGCAAGGACCCTTAGAATTGTTCTGAATTGTTACAGTACTCAAAGGTATGGAACCCCCTAGTACCATATGCTCACTGAGAAATAGTTGCTAACCATTAATAAGGATGTGGCCAAGTAAATATCAGTGCTCAAGGCTCACCTTTAGAAACCATTATACCATTCAGCTTCACCTTGGGATTCAGATCTAAAGTGAAGAAGTGCTGACAGAAATCTTCTTTGACACATATTTGCTTTGAAAACCCTGACATAGAATTGGTAGGTGGATAACAAGAGTTACCCAAGCAGCCATACATGCTGAGGGGCATGTAGCCTCCTAATAAGTCACAGCTGGTAGTTATCAATTCCAAATGGACTTGAGATTCCCACCAGCACAGAGGAATCAATATTTATCAACACGAAAAGTGATATTTATTACTGCCATTTGAAGGTCATGCATATAAAGCATATATGAGTAATGCTAAAGCTCAGAGCTATTTCCTGTCACAATTTGGTATATCGAGTGCCTCTGCTTCATTTTGCCAAAGAATAATAGCCTGGTTTCTCCCTGAGCTAATGCCTAATCCCTTATTTTCTCTTGACCTTTGCTACAATACATTTCTTAAAAACAACAGTGTTATGCAGGAATAAGCAGAAGGGAAGCTTTGGGGACAATGCAGTGTTTTGCATCAGAAGGAGGAAAAGATTCACAAGTATCAAATTGACAATACTCAGCCAAGTACAAAGTCCACAGAAGATTATAGGGTTAGAGTAGAAAACAAGGCGCCTGTGAGGAGTAGTACTTCAATGTTTGTGAGATTTACAAGTAGATAGGGGAAATGGATATTTGCTGGAGGCACCTGGCTTGAATCCCTCTTTATCTCTATTCCCGTTATATATAAAGTTGTTCTAACTCTCACTGACCTGTCATATCTGCTTTGGTGATGGGCTACTAAAAGGGAAAAGTTGGGATTTAAGATACAGGATTATTCTATTAAGGTAATGACCTATTTTTTAAAAAAAAATATATTATTGCCTGGGAAGAAATTTAAAGAATGAGATTCTTTTTTTTGAAAGACACATAATATAGGCTGTCTTAGGGAACTTAATTATGGACCTCCCAGCTAGGCTTCCAGGTAAGTAGGAGCTTATGCCTGCACTAAAGGGAAGTAGTCAAGTGTTCTCAAGGGCTTACTTTGGCTTTAAGGATGCTCTTCTTAGGAACAGGATCAATACACATTAGTAAGACCCCACACTGAGGTATGGCCTCCTTAATCCTGAAGGAGCTGAGATTCTCCTTTCGTTGGAAAGCTTTAGTTAGAATTCATTATCCAGTCAATGAATGTTTATTTAATGCTACTATGTTCCAGGCACTAGACCAGGTTTGGGGGATTAAAGAAAATAGAGCTTGCTTTCATGGAAGTAATGTTCTAGTAGTAAAGGGAGCAAGACGAACATAAGAAAATACACAAACACATAAATACATATTTTATCAGATGGTGATTATTGTTAACAATACAAATGAAGCCAGGTAAGGTAAAACAGAGTAAGAATGATGGCTACAATCAGGGAAGGCCTCTCTGAAAAGGTAACATTTGAATATTAATAATGCACATTTAGTGAACATTTATTATGTGCCAGCCACATGAATGAACTCATTCTGTCTTCACCCAAATACTATGAGGTAGGGCCATTATTATTCTTGTTTTACAAATGGGAAGTTGTGCTGATAGAAATTAAATAAGTTTCCCAAGGAAACACAGCTAGTAAGAGACAGAGCTGGGGTTCAAACTCAAGCAATCTGACACCAAATGCCATGCTTGGAATCACTGTAATACTTGGAATTTTGGACTCTGCATAAAGGCAGAGGGGTGTGGATACTGTCCAGTTGGCTCTGGAAGGCACCAATTGGATAATGCAAAAGAAGAAAAGTAAGGGAAGTGCCTGATAGCAAGAGCACAAAAAGAGAAGGGGAAATGCAGATATATTCGAGTATTTTCTGTTTGTTAGCTATTTTAAACATAAACTCTCACTTAATCCTTATAACTAAACTATAAAGTAATCATAATCATACCTGTTTTGCATATGAGAAAAGTATAGAATGGCTAAGCAATTTGCCCAAGGTCTCATGACCACAGAGGATAAGACTGTAAATCTGGGTCAGTCTATCATCAATTCCATGCTGTTTCCAGAGAGAAGAAAGTGAAAGAAGGAAACCCAGAGTGAAAATACATGAAACCAAAGAAAGAAAGAGAGAGAGGCAGCAAAATAATGACTTAACAGGTTTGGAGGACTAGAGGAAAGACAATGGTTTGACACCATTTTAATAACATCTTCATCCTCAGCCTCTTTTCCCACACCAATTTAGGTGGATTTTTTAGTTTCTATAGTTTTAGAATTTCAAGAATTGGCATGTTTAGTTTTTTTTTAGCAAAACCTGTTTTTTACATGTAAAATAGCCCTTGAGCAATGCATTGTATTCTATAACTGTTACTGTCATTTAATTAGGAGCTTCAGGAAAACGAGGCAAATAAACTTAGTAAGGAAATGAAGGAATAGTTAAAACCCATGAGGTAATTGAGGACTAGCATGTAATTGTTTGATAAGTAGCTTATTTTTCTTCAGAAACACATTTTAAAGTTGTCAGCTTTAATGACACAACTTCAGATATGCCTTGCCTGCCAACCTTTCTCTTCCTAATAGTAGTAACACTATGGAATGTCAGAATAATAGGTTGATGGGCAGTGTAATCAACAAAATACAAATGGAGCACTACCTGTCTTGTGTCATGGTTTTGTGTGGTGCATATAAGCAGGGATGTGGTCATATCTCTTGTGGGATGGGGCTGACTCAACCCACCCATTATTCTGGACAAGCAGCAAGTCTGCCTCTTACCCCATGCCTGCTCTGTTTTGTCTTGCCTTTCTCTTCCCTCCCCTTCCCTTCCCACACTCAATCATGGCTTTATTTTGCTGAATATCAGGCAACAAACAAATACAGCAGCAAAGAGACTTGCTTGTTCTATTCTGAATATAGTTGTAGGTGGCTGTCCAAAGAGGAAAGGTGAAGGAGGTCCAGTGTGGGAGATTAGCCATTTCCACCATTTGTATTTTTCAGGTAACTCTTTTAAGCCTTTTTTTTTCCTGTAAAATGCTATTTCAGTGGCTATGGCTTTCTCAAAACTTTACAGTATTCACTACATATTTTTGAGAACCAGGTATTTGTGAATGTATTAGATATTGGGAAATTTGTGTTTTAAATAGAAAATGTAGTCATTGTTAGAATATACTCATGGGACCAAAGAAAACATTAAAATTTATCTCTGGCTCTGTAGAACCAGGTGATAGGCTTATAATTCATTGTCTGTTGAAAAACGGAATTAAACCTGGAAGTTCAAGATAAATAGTGAGTGATTTTTAAGGAGATTTTGGACTGTACATAGGCTTTGAGGACCTAGAAACTAAGAAATTATATTCTGGTATGTATTTTCCAATGAAGGACTAAGATCACACTTCTATGATATCTCCTTTTGCCAATGCCCATCTGTAAAATAGGTGCAATGCTATTTTAACCATAAAATTCTGAGTCATTGTCTTCCAGGAATTTTAATCACAACTTGTAAACAAATTACAGATGAATCAGGTTGAATTTTAATTGACTATATGACTACATGGTGTGACTGAAAATCTGGATATTGTTCTACCACTTTCCCATATTATACCTCCACACTCTCAGCCCATGGCATCTCTGCAATCAGCATGAAAAAGCATTATCTCCCAGCAAAGTATATACTTGGAAAATATTAGTTAATTGAAACACATTTTCTCATGCTTTGGGTTGAATTGGTGCCAGGTTATCTCCCTAAGATAACACTGAACACATGTTGTCAATAGGGGAAAGGAAATGGCACAAGTAAATAAGGATAAAGGAGAGATGTAGGGTAATCAGGAGAAAATGTGATTATAGAATATGTTCTACAAATTAAAGACTCTATGAAGAGTAATTTGGCTGCTGAAGATCTTCTGTCATGTCAGTCAGAATCTGAGAGCTGCCATCCTCACTTGGCTAGTAGTGATTCATGTAGGAATAAGGGGAGGGGAAACCAGTATAGATGAAGGTCAGATAGGAGGCAAACAAAACAAAGTGCTTTGTTTACAGAAGTCTCTACAGACAAATAAAACCATTGCCAACTCCACAACTGAAATAGATATATTCCTTTTTATTGAATTTATTGGGGTGACACTGGTTAACAAAATTATAAAGCCTTTAGGTGCACAATTCTACAGTATCATCTGTTCACTGTATTGTGTGTTCACCATCCCAAGTCAAATCTTGGTTCATCACCAATTATTCGCCCTATACCCTCCTCCACCTTCTCCCACTCACCTCCTCCCCAGAAATTATCATACTGTAGTCCACGTTCATGAGTTCTTTCTACTGTTTTTCCTTTTTTGCTCATCCCTTTTTCCTCCCCCCACCCTGTCTGCAATCAGCCTGCTTTCTATGAGTTTGCCTGTATTTTGCTTGTTACTTCATTTTGAAACGGGTATATTCTTAAATGGCAACAACACAGGGAGAGCTTAAGACTAGTATGAATCTCCAGAAAGCAGGTCACTTGGAAGTAGTGGAACAAGAAGAAGGGCCCCAGAAATGGGTATCTGCATGTAGCTATTCATCTCACTGTGCCTCTTGATCACAGATTTTAAGTAGCTCTAAGTTTCTGCCATTAGCTACCTAGCTAACTCACCCAGGGAACCATTTCTCCCACATTATTTCCTGAACAGTCAAAATTAGAAAACTGGACCAAAGTGTTTTTTCTTGATAAGCTGGAAGATTATCTAGGCCTTTTGATTATGTTAAGAACTTGAAAAAGTTAAGTGCCCTATTTCCCAAACTGACATAATCCAGACTTCCAAACTATGGGACGTGTTCTAGTTTGACAATCACTCAGTCACAGCTCCCTCTTTTGATCCTCAAAATATTTTCATCCATTTACCTGTTCTAAAAAGTCTGCAGAGCACTAACTCTGTGGTGAACACTGTATGAGGCATTGAAATACAAAGTGAATATTATGTAGTCACTCTCAATCTAGTAACAGAGATATAGGTAAAAAGAAATTATTGAAATATGTTAAGTGTTCAAGGAGGTGTGTAAATAACTGTCTGGGAGATTGGAGAGTGTTACACAGAGATGATAATGTTTAAGCAGCTTAAAGGCAGAGACATCATGGAAAAATATTCTAGACAGAGGGGAACAAATGAAGAGGCACAACAGCATAAATGTTTATGGCCTAGCCCTGGCTGCTGTGGCACAGTTGTATGGAGAGTTGCCCCATACACCCAATTCTCAGTCTCGGCTCATACCCAGTCAGGATGTGAACAGGAGGCAACTAATTGATGTTTCTCCCTCATATTGATGTTTCGCCCTCTTCATCCATCTCCCTAAGAATCCATTTAAAAAGTGTGTGGCCTGTTTAAGGAACAAGTGAACCAGTACAATGGGGAACCATATGATACTATTGGAGAAATGCTAGTTTTGAGTCCAAAGTGATAAATTAGAGAAAACCCATGTAGAGTCTCTCATGATTAGTTTCAAAACAGAAATAAAAGTGACCCTCTAAAAATTTTAAGCAGAGGAAATCATGTTTCTGTTTCCATGTTAGGAACCTAGTTTTGTAGTATTGTATGGAAGACTAATAGGATGATGATACTAAAAATAGGCAGACTAGTTAAGAAGCTGTTGCAATGCTTCCCATCCAAACTGCTGAAGAGTATTGCATAGGGTTTGCTTGTGTAGGGGATGAGGAAGAGGAGAGTTAGCCAATAATGGTGAAAGAGGAGAGAAGAGGTTGGTGTCAGAGCTAGGATTAGAAATGACAGGACTTGGTAACTTATTGTATGTGTAGCATGAAGGAAAGGAAGGAGTAGGGGCTGATATCCAGGTTTATGATTTTGACTAATAGGTGAATGGATGTGCTATAAAAGTATATGCCTCCCCAAAGTATCTGCTCTCTTTATTTATCCTTCCTTTCTTCACTATTCACTGACCTTCCTTGACAAGAAGTTTGCAAAGAGGTTTGAGAAACCTAGGGTATAACAAATTAAACACACACAGCCAGAGAGGCTGTGGCTTGAAGGGCAACCAAAATAATGTCTGCAATATAAGAAAGATTTTGTAGAGGAGGTTTTTAAACCTTTGATTTCCATCTATATAGAAGAGTACAAGAGATAGTGGGATAAAATTATAGTAAACAACATTTCAGCGTCATACAAAGAAAATGTTTTTAACTATTCTAGGGAAACAGTACAATGAAACAACTGCATGGAAGCTGTGTGGGTCTTCAAAGGGAGATATGATAATCCTGGGACTTAAATAATTTAAGACACCAGCCTGAAGGCAGGGCCTGGATTGGACAATCTCTTCAAGTGTTCATTCTGCAAATGTCCTTCTATTCTGCTCCAGCCAGATATTCCCAGAGGAACTATCATCCCATTGATCCAAGTAGATACACTGAGGAGAAGGGCACAGGAATAATTAAAATTATCCAGCACTAATTGCTCTAGAAATTGAGATAAAGATAAAAGAGAGTGGGATAAATGATTACTATAATTTTAGAAGTATTTTTAAGTGGAATCTTTAAGGCCAGCTCCTGTTAGTGGGGGAAATGCACCTAGGAGTCAGAAATTAGAAAATACTAGCTATCTAACATAAAGGAGGGGATGGAGGTAGAGAGATGCAAAGCAATGAATCAAACACTTCACTAAATGAAGCAACTGCTTTACACTCCCTCTAGGCTAAAGCTGTAGATTTGTGAGGAAAATAGCTTAGATTTGAGGCCCATGGTCTATAAAAGGCATGAGCATTCTCCATACTCTGGCACAGAGGCAGCACAAATAGTGCACATTCCTAAACCATGGTTCTAGCAGAATATAAAAATAAGGTATTAATGATTAGCAATGAGCCAGACCCCCAGTGGGAGTTATGCCAAAAATACAAGAAGACCAGAGAACTTCCAGCTAAATAAAACAGCATCTTACCAAAGTATATATCGCTGAGTAATAGATCTTTTAAGAACTTTTCTTCTTAAAAGTTTTTACATTTTAATCATTAATTCCACTGCAATGGATTGTGTCAACCTGAATTATTTCGTATCTTCTACCATACCATTATTTATGGGTGAATCTGGAAGACCAATATATCAAATCTCATTTCTAAATTTATCTTGGATTTTCTTAGCTTGGGAAATTTACAGACTTTTATAAATATAATATTGATGCATTAGAAATGTTACGCTTTTTTCCCAAGGAATTTTGATCAAATATCTATAGTCCATGGCATTTATCCCATGATATTCGTGGAGAGTTTTCATAACAGGAAGGTAAAGCCCTAAAAAAGAAAAAAGAAAATTCAGAGAGCTGTCTTCATAGGTTCCTTCTCTTCAGTACTTTAAGTCATTAATTAGATTTTACAAAGGGTGATTTCTGCTACCTGGCCCAAGGGTACATTAACATAATTCAAATAGCAGAAGAGAATAAAACTGTCAATTGTGTATGTGTGTGTGTAAAAGAGAGAGATGGGGAGAGCATCGAAGATAGAGACACAGAGAAAGGCAGACAGAAATAATAACAGCCATAAACACAATAGTCACTACATCATTTTATGTTATTGCTGCATGTTTAGAAAGAAATCTTGCTCAAGAAGATGAATCATGAGTAGTGATATTCTCCTTCTTTCTTCAAACAGTGTCTCCTATCACCATAACTTTGATTTTGTGACATTGGCATTCTCTGCCTATCCTAAATGTGTCATATAGCATACATTTATTAAAAAGAAAATGAGGTATGTGAGTTACATCTCAATAAAGCTTTTATTTAAAAATAGAAAATCAGAAGACAGTTAAAATCACTTTATTTTGTCATCATTATTAGAATTTTATGGCACCTTTTAAGGTAACTCAAAGCACCGCAGGTGCAAGTAATGGAAAATGGAGGATATCATAAAACCCATGTTAGACTGTCCTGACATAGTGTATGCCTGATACGTATCTGTAACATTTTAGGCATTCTGAAAATTTAACATATTTTAAAAACATGATTATTTGTCTCCTTCTGAGAAGTAAAGAGGGAGTTTTTGTTTACCACCTTGCTAAACTCTTTTCCTCTTTCCCTATCAACTATCAACTAGGAGTTGGGGGTGTGGGGGAGAGATTAACCAGGAACTATCAACTAGGTAAATTTCATTTAAGACCAGTTTTGAGTGCATAAATTCATTGAATTAATATTTTCCATTACTGTATTGTGTGAAATACCAGCTTTAAAAAAGAAGTTATATGAGTGTGAGAATGAGTGCAACCTTTATTAAAGGCATGAAATAATTGGCATTGCATCTAGTTCTCCCTCAACTCAGACCCTAATCTCTGGAGTATATCACTCACCCAAGAGCTACACTGGCAGCACTTTTATTTTTTATGAAGAGTCAGATCTCACACCATTTCAAAGAACTAATTGTATATATACTTTTTATGAATAGTAATTTATTGCTGAATGGTTGCTCTCATGTAATTGCCACACAGAATCTTCACGCATTGAATTTTTATACTCTGCTTACAGAAGAAGTATCCTTACCCCTAATTTTAGATAAAATAATTAATCATAAAGGATTGACAATTAAAATTATTTTATATTTTATTAATGATTTATATTTTTTTCTTTTATATTACCTCTTTGATCCTCACTGCAAAACATTGTGGAAGATTATTAAGGCCACTGAGTTTAAATATTATAGGTCACACATCTAACAGTGAAACTAAATCTGGAACTCTAATCTCATGATTGCAGTCTTATAATATGTGGTAGTAAGGCTATCACAAATATTTCACTTCTTCTTGCAGCCATACTTTTTTTTTCCTTTTTTAAAAAAATTATGTTTATTGTTGAAAGTATTGCAGATGTTTCCATTTATTCCCATTGACTTCCTCTGCCCCATACCTGCCTCCCCACAGGCCTTTATTGCACTATGGTCTGTTGTCCATGGGCTATGCAAATATGCATATAAGATCCCTGGTTAATCTCTCCCCACCCACACACACACACTTCCCTCTGAGATTCCTGCTTCTATGTTTCTGTTCCATGTTTCTATGTCTCCTTACAGCCATATTTTAAATATTATACTTTTCTGCTCAGTTGAAATTAGGCACAGTCATATGACTTGATTTGACTACTGAAATGAGAGCACAAGCGATATGTGTAATTTCTTTTTTTTTCTCATTTTTACTGTTGGGACTATTACAGATGTCCCCCGTTTCCTCCTCCCCCTTTATTTTCTTCCACTCAACTTCTGCTCCCCTCCATAGGCTTTCACCACACTGTTGTCTGTGTCTATGGGCTATGCATATACGTTCTTTGGCTAATCTCTTCACATTCTTTCATCCAGTTCACCCCATTCCCCTCCCCTCTAACCTCTGTCAGTCTGTTCCATGTATCCATGCCTTTTTTTCTATTTTGTCAGTTTATTTTGTTCATTAGATTCCACATATAAGTGAAATCCTATGTATTTGTCTTTCTCTGATTGGCTTATTATACTTAGCATAATATTAGAAGCATTTAATTGCCACTGTCAGCTTCAGCATTTCAATTATCTTTCTTTTGTGATTTTGGAAGGTAGACCAAGATGGATCCTCCTTCAGCCTGGGTCCTTGAGTGGTTAACATGGACAGAGAATCCACCTCACCAACATGAAAGCTAAATAATAAATAAACCTTTGTTCTTTTAAGATTATAATATCTTCATGATTGTTTTTGTTGAATAATCTAGCCTATCCTGCCTTAACGCTACACTCCATAGGAATAACCAGTATATTCTCATGAAAGTATGCCTTCCTCATAGCTTCATATCTGTCAAAACTTGCTTCTCTGGGACCAGCACTTTTTTGTATAGCAACAATATTTTATTACTACATTCAGATTAAAACAGGGGTCCTCAAACTTTTTAAACAGGGGGCCAGTTCACTGTCCCTCAGACAGTTGGAGGGCCGGACTATAGTTTTAAAAAAAACTATGAACAAATTCCTATGCACACTGCACATATCTTATTTTGAAGTAAAAAAAAAATGGGAACAAATACAATATTTGTATTTGCATGTGGCCCGCGGGCCGTAGTTTGAGGACCCCTGGATTAAAACATTTTGAATTTGTAGGTGTTCTGAAATGAGGGCCAGTTTTCTATTCTCTTTAAGTATAGTAAGGATAGATTAATCACAGAGGGAGATCTCAAAGGCATTTCATGAGTCCAGCAATTCCACTTTTAAGCAGGTTAATGCTTTCTTGTCCTCCATTGTACATGCTTTGCATAAGAAAGGGAAAGGTTCTGAATAGAAATAGAGAAGAAGAACATGGCAGTGTTTGTAATGTCATGCGTTTGGAGACTGCCAGCCCTATTAAGCTTAAGTGCGCTGCAGATATCACCACCTATGAAAGAGGGAAATGGAGAAGAGTGTATAAGAATTGGGGATGGAGGATAGTTATCTTTAGCACTACTTTACAACCAAAAATTCTCTGCTATCTGTATAGAAGTAGATTTTTCTGAATATAATGGGTCATATCTGAGTGTGCACATTTTATTTTATTTTATTTTATTTTATTTTATCACTTATTGTTCACAGTATTTTAGATGTTGTTGCCACAGCATTAAAAAAACTTAATAGTCAATATCTAACTGCCATAAATCAAGTTTAAATGTGGCTTATCCCTCACTGTGTTCAAAATCCCATTTTCTTTCCTTGATTGACCTTACAAATTATGCACAAGCAAAAATTGCAGTAGAGCCTGTAGAATCTTAGAATCAGAACCTTAATAAATGGAAAAGGGCTTAGAATCCATGTGCTACAACTCCCTTTCCTACCTATGAGGATACTGAGACCCAGAAAGAGAAAACTTGGCTCAGTTCATATGCAAATACCTGTGTTTTAGGGTTCATATCTATTTTATAATATCTTAAAAGTATCTCATAGGTAAGTTACTAACTTCTCTGTAAGTCAATTTGCTAACCGGAAACATAAACCAGATCTTCTATATCTTGATAAATTTTTGAAAATGATACATTTTTCAAATTACTTCTGATGCAGGAAGTTAGACTCATATATCAAAAAAAAAAAAAAACAAAACAAAACATAAATGCCCATTGCCTTAAATAAGATTGAAATGGTTTGAGTTATTTCCCTCTCACATGTTCATCCACACATAAGTAGGCCAGGGCTGATATAGTGGAATCATGTTGTGAAGGAACCAGATTCCATCATTCTGAAACTGTACTATCCACTGTTGCCCTTATTCAGAGTCAAAAATGTTAATCTCAAACTATGGTTATAATGGGTAATGATTACTTCATGTATTACTCCTTCTTGATAACAATTTATTTTTTAAAAACTTTATTGTTGAAAGTATTATATATGTTCTCTTTTTATACCCATTGTCCTCTTCTAGCCAGTCCTGCCCCCAAGTTCTTTGGTTGATCTCTTCTCACTCACCCTCTGAGATTTGACAGTCTGTTCCATGCTTCTATGTTGCTGGATCTATTTTGTTCATCAATTTATTTTGTTCATTAGATTCTACATATGAATGAGATCATGTGATATTTATTTTTCTCTGACTGGCTTATTTCCCTTAGCATAATACTCTCCAGGTCCATCCATGCTGTTGCAATGGTAAGAGTTATTTATTTTTTATAGCTGAATAGTTTTCCATTGTGTAAATGTACCATAACTTTTTTATCCACTCATCTGCTGCTGGGCACTTGGGCTGCTTCCAAATCTTATCTATTGTAAATAGCACTGCTATGAACATAGTGGTGCATATATTCTTTCTTTTTTTATTGCTTAAAATATTTCAAAGAGTAGTACATTTGTCTCCTTTTTCCCCCCTTGACCTTCCCCCAGCCTCCCCTACCCCCCAGTGTCTTGTGTCCATTGGTTATACTTATATGCATGCATACAAGTCCTTTGGTTGATCTCTTACCCCCCTAACCCTCCCCAGCCTTCCTGCTGTAGTTTGACAGTCTGTTTAATGCTGCTCTGCCTCTGTATCTATTTTTGTTCATCAGTTTGTAATGCTCTTTATTATCCATAAATGAGTGAGATCATGTGGTATTTTTCTTTCACTGACTGGCTTATTTCACTTAGCATAATGCTCTCCAATTCCATCCATGCTGTTGCAAATGGTAAGAATTCCTTCTTTTTTATAGCAGCATAGTATTCCATTGTGTAGATGTAGCACAGTTTTCCAATCCATTCATCCGTTGATGGGCACTTAGGCTGTTTCCAAATCTTAGCTATGGTAAATTGTGCTGCTATGAACATAGGGGTGCACATATCCTTTCTGATTAGTGTTTCTGATTTCTCGGGATATATTCCTAGCAGTGGGATCAATGGGTCAAATGGGAGTTCCATTTTTAACACTTGGAGTGGGGGAAACGAGTTAAGTCGGCTCGCGTGAATTGCGCGTACTCCGCGGGAGCCGTCTTTAACTCGGTTCATATAGATTTGCGGTGGAGTGCGGGAAACGTGTAAACTCGGGCCGATTGTAACTGCGTATTACCAAATATTTGTTTGTAATCCACCCTTTTGGTGGATGGAACAAAACCAAAAGACAGAGCCATCTTATATTTTGGCGGGAAATTCACCCCACACCGGAGTGTTAACTTTTTGAGGAAACTCCATACCTTCTTCCATATATTCTTTCTGATTGGTGTTTCTGATTTCTTAGGATGTATTCCCAGAAGTAGGGTCACTGGGTCAAATGGGAGTTATATTTTTAATTTTTTGAGGAAACTCCATATTGTTTTCCACAGTGGCTGCACCAGTCTGCATTCCCACCAGCAGTGTACTATGGTTCCCTTTTCTTCACATCCTGGCCAGCAGTTGTCCTTTGTTGATTTGTTGATTATAGCCATTCTGACAGGTGTGAGGTGATATCTCCTTGTTATTTTAATTTGCATCTTTCAGAGGATTAGAGACTTTGAGCAGAACCTTTTTATTTTGATGTAGTCCCATTTGTTTATTTTCTCCTTAGTTTTATTTGCCTTAGGAGATGCATTGGTAAACAAATTGCTATGAAAGATGTTTGAGATTTTGCTGCCTATGGTTTCTTCTAGGATTTTTTTAAGTGTTCTTTTAGAAAAATATTTATTGTTGAAAGTATTACATATGTTCCATTTTCTTCCCCCTTGACCCCTGTATCCTACCCTTGCCCCCTGCCCCTGACCTTCACCACCCTATTTTCTGTGTCTATGGGCAATGCATATATGCATACACATTATTTGGTTGATCTCTTTCTACACATGTGTTCCCTCTGAGATTTGACAATCTGTTCCATGCTTTTATGACTCTGGATCTATTTGGTTCACCAGTTTATTTTGTTCATTAGATTCCACATATGAATGCTGTCAGTGATACTTGTCTTTCTCTGACTGGCTTACTTCGCTTAGCATAATATTCTCCAGGTCCCTCCATGTTATGGTTTTCCGACTTACATTAAAGTCTTTTATCTATTTTGAGTTTATTCTTTTGTATGGTGTAAGTTGGTCGTCTAGTTTCATTTTTTGCATGTACCTGTCCAATTTTCCCAAAACCATTTATTGAAGAGACTGTCTTTACTCCATTGTATGCTCTTGCCCTCTTTGTCAAATAATAATTGCCTTAATTCAAATGGAATATTGTCTAGAATCATTAACACACTAAGCTTATTGTCTTTGTCTCTGGAAAGGAGAGCAGTAAGAAAGGAGATGACAAGACATGTCTACCAATGCTTGGTAAATTGACATTATGGTAAAGGAGACTTGGGGGAGGCTCACCAGAACTATCCAACAGATAACCACCCACTCTATTTATATATAAGATTAAACCCTTGCTTTGCCCCTAATTTTTCTCTTTCCTACTAAGGAAGAAGTTAATAAAACCTTCTTTAATGACTACTCCCTTGATCAGACTTCAAAATCAGATTTTTAGAATTTTACCTTCATCTCTAGAAAAAAAAATCTCAACTATTTCCTTTTTAAAGTTCTTATTTTATTTTCCCCAGTGATTTCTATTTTCACTTTTCCTTCATATTGAGGATACTCAGTCTGTATGCCTGATGATGTAATAGGGTCATAGGAGCATTTGGTGATATTAGTCTTTCTATGACTTTACCAATATTTACCAGGCTCTGGATTTCCTCCTACTCTGGAAACACAAACATCTTAGAAATAGACAGAAATGATTTACAATAAACTTTATCACCAGGAAAAATAAAATACAACTCAAGGATAAGTGAACATGTCAAATCCAATGAAGCAAAAACTTCTTAGAAAATTGTTTGTTTTTTAAGTGAAAATTCAGAATTATGGAATGCTTAGGAAAACATAAATCCATATTATATCCAACAAGATAGTTCATGGATGAAAATTATTTGTTGTTTCAGAACTTGATGATTTTGATGACTTTTACATAATGTTTTAAGCATGGGTGTACCTCATTAACATTTGAAAATATTAATTCACTCAAAGATCAAAATTAGTTATTAGCTCTATAGAAAGATTTAAGAAGGCTTTCTTTGTATACCAGGGTCCTGTAGTTCAAGAGTCAGCAAACTGTGACACAATGACCAAATCTGATCAACCCCTATTTTTGTAAATGAAGTTTTATGACAACACAGTCATGCTCATTCATTTAATTTATGAATTTATTATGGCTGTTTTCACACACATTGATAAAGTTGTTGCAACAGAAACTCTATGACTGGCAAAGCATGACTTATTTACTATCTGGCCCTTTATAGAAAAAGTTTTCTAAACTCTATTCTAATACATTAAATTTTTATTCAAATTGCATTGATATGAATTATTTGGGGAAATTAAACATGGTTTGATATGGCCGTAGGAAAGTGCACATGTATAGAAGTTATAGAGATAAAGCTACTGGAGTAGATAGAGGTCATTCAGAGCTTTGTGTACTTGGATAAAGAGTTTAAACTTTATCCTGAAAACAGTAAAAACTATAGAAGATTATATTTATTTGTTAATTTATCTGTTTGTTTTTATATTATAATTGACTTATAATATTGCTAACAAGACAGAAGTAACATGCTTTTGTGAATGGGTGAATGGATATTAAGAGTAAGGCAAAGGGAGAAATATGTGATGCCATATACTTATGACTTAGAAAACTACATGCATTGCCCTAACCCGTTTGGCTCAGTGGATAGAGCATCGGCCTACAGACTCAAGGGTCCCAGGTTCGATTCCGGTCAAGGGCATGTACCTTGGTTGTGGGCACATCCCCAGTAGGGAGTGTGCAGGAGGCAGCTGATCGATGTTTCTCTCTCATCGATGTTTCTGGCTCTCTACCCCTCTCCTTTCCTCTCTGTAAAAAATCAATAAAATATATTTAAAAAAAAGAAAACTACATGCATGGTTAACCAGAGGGCAGAGAGGGAAATATATGGGTTTTATAACGTACATGTTGAATATGATATGCTTGTGATACATCCAGGTGGAAGTATTTCTTAAGCAAGTTGAAATTTGAGTCTGGAACACAATTAGGAATTCTGATATATAGACCTGGAAGTCATCAGGTACAACCGGAACATTAGGCTATGGTTAGGAATAAATCATTCAAAGAACTTTATAGAGTAGGAACAGCAGAAGACCAAGGATGAACACCAGGGGTAACATCAGTGTTTAAACATTTGCTGAGGAAGCCCATGAAGAAAAATGGCAAGAATATGAAAGGCATTGAAAAGAAGCTTGCAGTGGGTAAGGAGAATTAAAAAAAATTAAAGTATCATTAAAGCCAAGAGAACATGAAATTTTTAAATGAAATGTCAAATACCTAAGACAGATCAAATGATAAAGTAATGTAATGGCAAGAGATTATTCACTCAGTTTGTAAATATGGAGTTCACTGGTGAACCTAGTGAAAGTAGTGACTGGGAAGGACAGAAAAGGAATCATTGGATATAAGCTAATTGTTCAAATAATTTTTCTGTAAAAGACTGAAGGAGGCAATAAATAGCTAGAGGGATTCTTCAATGAAGGGAGTGTGCCCTGAGTATGGAAAAAGAATGAGTACATTTATTATTCTGAGGCTAAGGAGTCTACACAGAAGAAGAAGATACTGGGAAGGCCCACAGGAGCCTCAGGCTACCAGGCCAACATGTCACTTCCATCTTCTAGTCCCTCAGGCAACTCTCAGCCAGGCTAATCCAAAAAGCTGACATTTAAACTTTAGATGATAATCACATGTCTAAATATATGATCCATAACTCAATGACACCTGTTTTCTCAAAGCCATTTTACTTTACTAGTATCAACCAAGAGGAACATGTTTAAATATTTTACCCCATCAAGCAGGAGTCACAGCAAGATCCAGAGGGAGGCTAGATAGCATATGGGTGTGTAGAAGTGTTGAATGGTTCCTTTGCTGCTGTGATGGTACTTCAATATGCCATCAGCTCAATGTTAATGCTATGTTTAGAGAAGTAAAATAGTACTGTTATGTATACTTGGGAGAAATCTAAGTTATTTCTTTCCTGTAGCAGATAGTATGATTTTTATTCAGACTGCAGCAGTGCACATTGCTGGATGTTTGGTGAGAAAAAGAATTATTCCATAGAACATACAAATAGATACAATCTATTAAAACACCCCTTGACTCTTATATACATTCACAAATCACCCATTGGTGCAAAGTTAAAAATTAAGATACAGATGTACATGAGGAATCAGTCTAGTATTACTAAGCATTCTGAATATAAATGCCACACTTTCAATAGGTCAGTAAATCAGCAATATATGCGCCCATGCTATACAGATTCCAGTAGAAGTCATCTTGGAGGTGTTCAGAAGCCTTAGCCAAGTTACTTCCTTTGAGGAACTTATATTCTATTAGGACATTGAGAATAGTTATATGATAGAACACTTATGTGTAACATCTACATGTCCTTACTACCTTGTCAGTGTTAGATAGACTTAATGGAGAAAACTGCATAAATGTCTCAGAGTAGTGGATGGCATGAGAATATTGCAGTTAGTAATGCAAAACAGTTATATGACTAATATTTTTAGAGAATGAAACTGCCAAAAATTCATTTATTCAACAAAATTTCATCAAGAGCCTACATGGGCAGAGCATTTAATTGTTAATGGAGCTAAAGACTGAAGAATTCCACCCTCTCTTTTCGATGGGCCTGTGTGAGATTAGTGGAAAGTTACTTCCAGAAATAATTGCAAAAATAAGGATACCTAAAAGTTATGTTTATATTCCTATTGAATATTGCTTGAGGGAGCAATTTGTACCTGGTTGAGTGAGATAATTTCTTCCTAATAACTCTCAAGCCATGTCTTTGCCCTCACGATAAATTCCTATGGCACTCACACAGTGAAACATGATTTACCACAATCTGTGTGTGTTTTGTCACCTCAATTATGTTGTACTTGTATCAAAGATAGTGATCTCTTCTGCTTTTATTTTTCTCCCACATAGTAGGCATTGGGTACATACTATTGTGATTGATTTGAGTGATTTAAAAATATTAAATATATTCCTCCTTAGCCAAAATTGAGGGCACAATTTTTAGACTACACTGATCCATGAGAAACCATGTTCCCATCCTCTCACTATCCCATCTATAATCTTATAGTGGAGAGTTTAAAGTGCCAGAATATAATAGTTTTCCATCTACTGACCACACTCCTCCACTCGCCCCAACAAACCCCATCTTTTTTTTTCTTTTTTTTGCCATTCCGTGGTAGGACCTAGGACATAGTAAAAAATGTGGTTTCCATTGCTCTGAAGTTATGTGAGCCTTGAAGAGTTCAAGATGTTTCCAATTGTAGGAAAAAAATTCCTTTTCTTATACAAGGCTTACTTTATAATCATCTGTAACAGCAGAAAGGCTGTAAGTGCTCTTGACCAGCTTCCATGAAAATGCTTATATATGATTGTCTCACATTGGTGATAAGTCCTGTGACAAACTATTTTTTTGAAGGAGGAGTCACCTGCTATGTTCAAGGCTAAGTGTATGTCAAACATGGGGTTGCCTAAGACATAGACCATTCCTTCTAAGCTTGGTTTGATATGTTAATATTTACATTTGACATTTTTTCCTGCAAGTAACTTTAATTATGTTTTAAATCATTTTAAATCACAGTGACTAATACCTTTTCTGAAGTAATACAGTCTGCCTCACTGGAGTTGGAATATTTACTTTTTAGTTTAACCCCTTAGAATTCCAAATTCCAAAGTTAAGGAGACAGAAAAGTCAAGAAAATCCAGATACAAGTGTTAATGGAGCTTAGTGTGAGGTGAGATGTTTTCAAAGCTGTTGTCCCTTTGAATGTATACCAATAATAATTACAAAGGGAACAGAAGCCAAACTTCTCCTAATACTTATGAGACAAATCCATACTGTTCTACTACTAAGGTTAACAAGACACTTGGAAATCGATCAATGATTTCCAAAGTCTATATAATGGATCTTTGCTTTAATGCCTTTCTAGAGATGTGTGATCAATAATTGTTTATTGAATAAACGAATAAAATAATTAGTGTGTGTTGCTCTAAAAGTCTATGTTGTGGAAATGTCTTGTAATTGAGATACATTTTATACTAAAGGCTTTCTGCTTGTTCAGGAATTGAATTCCACTGGATAGAAATGCTGGCTACTACAGTATTCAGCTCTCTCCCCTCAGGAATAATGTTAGAGGTAGACTCCTGGTATTTGCCAAATTCATGACTTTTGCTTGGCTTGCACTGGGAGGAAAAATTCTACTGGCTGGTTACATTTACACAGCATTTGGGAATATCAGTGCTAAGAGAGAGAGTACTTTTTCCCCTCCAACTAACTTTTCATGCTTGTCTTGTCATAATAATAACTTTAGTTTCACTTACAAGGAAACAATTAGAAATCCTACAGTGATATTTTAACCCCTAAAATAAATTCACTTGAGTAAGACAAAGGTTTCAATACAACTGTGGCTAAGACTTTAAACATATTTTCAACTTAAATAAAAAGGAGAACCAAACACATGCATTATTCTTATATCTTCAAGGGAATATTAGCAAACTGGCCTCAATTTTGGCATCCATAATTTGTATGTAGTAATCATTGAAAAAGCAGGCTGAGAATAAATAATAATAACATCTTTCGTACTGCTACATCAACTATTTATACTACTGCTATTACTAATAAGCATTGAGACATTACTATGAGGCAGATACTAAGCTAATTGTTTTTGTTAATTATCACACTTATTCTTCACAATAAATCTGCATAATAGGTATTAATAGTCTATATCACAGATAAAGAACTAAAGCTCAAAGGGGAACATTAATTATTCAAGGTCACATAAGTATGAAGATGTGAAAGCCAATATTCATTTCTGACTCTATCTAACACCAATCTACGTTATTACCCATTAGTCCATATTGCCTCAGAACATTAATAGGTTGGCAAAAATGCTGCATACCTAAATATTGGATACCTTTGCTAGTCCATTGTTTGGAATGGTTGTGGAGTCCCAACAGAAAATGCACACCAATGACTAGGGTGCATATTGTGTTCTCTGTCTGTTTTTCTTCCTCTTTGTCTAAAATATTATAGCACAAATTACTTTTACAATTTATTTGCTGCAAGTTAATTGTTCAGGTAAAACTTTCTTTGTGCTCCACACTCAATAGATATGTGTTGCTAGATAAATCTATTATATTTTAAGCTGTTTAATGGATTATTTATAGCAAATTATCCCATGTGCTTTCCTGCCCCCCAGTCCCATATTTGTATCTAGTGATGCCAGGCTAAAATAAAGCAAAATGGAAAAAGAGCTTTTAAATAGGAAGTCTCAGTTATATAGAGAGAAATAGATTTGAAGAAGGATATTCCTAGTCAATTTTTATGCCTGGCACTGGTGGGAAGTGGAAGGCTAAGAACTAATAGAAAGTGAGCCTGATGTATTTTTGGCATAATCTGGCAAAGGCCATTTCTCTTGTGTCCACCAATGGAATAACTGTACAGCTGCTATGACAAATAACTGAGTTAAAACCTATAAAACACTTAGAACAGTGACTGGCACATAGTGAGTAGTCAACACATGTGAGTTGTGATGGATTTTTTTGTTGTTATTGTCAATTGCTTAAGTTTTCCCCTCTACCTGGAATGCCTTTCTCCCCATCTCTAAATATGTCAAAGACTTAACTGCAATAAACTTCCTCTATAAAGTATTTTCTGACTCCCCAAATCCCTTATTCTCAAACATCACCAGAGATATAATCTCTCCTGTTTAAAAAATATGCCAATAATCATTTTCCATTTGTCATTTGTACAACCAAAATATATCTTTACCTATTTTCAAATTCCCCTATTGGGGGGGTCTACTGCTCCTGGTTGAGAACCACTGAGAGTTAAGTGATTGTTTCCCTAAATATATATATAAAAATGTATAATGAACAATCAATAATTTAACTTTCAAGTACCACTTTATCAAAATAAGGTAGAATCAATAAATTAGCTTTAGAGTCTACACAGGTTTATTATCATCCCCTTGAACAGTATGGGTAAAAACACCCAAGTACTAAAGAATTCATATTCTGTATTTGACAAAACTTTTTTCCATATCTCTCGGACAGATGGTGAGCAATGCAGAGTATAAGTGCTCCCATGAATTGTGTGCCAAAGCTAAAACTCAATTGCCAAATAGGGTGTGAAGCACAGCTACATGGAATATATATAAAGCACGTTATCATTAGAATTAGCATAGGGCCATTGAACTAAGTAATATAAAGCACATTATCATTGGTAGTTAACATAAGGCCATTGAACTAATGAACAAAACAAAATAAAATTATACAAAAACTTTGAGTTGGTAAATATGGACTTTGAGTCTAATGATCCTGAGTTTGAATCCTGGTTCTATTATTTACTAGCTTACTTGCTGCATGGCCTCATAGACCAACTTCCTCACCTGTTAAATGGATATAATATTATCAGACTCACAGTGTTGTTACACAGGTTTTGTGCTGTGGAGAGGTGAGTGAGGCACTCACCTTGGTGCAAAATTTAGGGGGCACCTAAAAGCTAAGTAATTGAAATAACTAATATTTAATGCAATCTTTTTAATAATCAAAATTAGTACAAAACCTATAATGAACAAAATATAATTTTAAATATAATGCAGAATCCAGTTCTGTACTTGGATTACTTGACCTCACTTGCATCTCCCTAATATTGGCCCTGGTTGTTAAGGAAGCTAAGTGAGATAATGAATGTAGAGTCACGTCTTTGTTACAGTCCCTGCCTTGAATAGTCTGCTATAAACTGCAAGATTAAGGAAATGGCCTTTTAGTCTTGCAAAGAATAATTCATATTGAATGTTTAAATACAAAGAAACCTAACATATTTCCTACTCTGCTTTTTTCATTTTTAGTTATATAAGTAGCATGTAAGTATATAATAGGTAAAACTAGTATCCCCTTAAGCCAGAACTTAAAAAATATATATATATTGATTTCAGAGAGGAAGTGAGAGGGAAAGAGAGAAACATCAATGATAAGATGTTTGATCAGCTGCCTCCCACATGCCATGCACTGGGGACCAAGCCCACAACTCAGGCCAGGAATCAAACCTTGACCTCCTGGTTCATAGGTCGACACTTAACCACTGAGCCATGCCAGCCAGGCAACCCAGAACTTTTTCTAAGCACTTACTTACACAAGTATATATCAATAAAACATATATCATACTACATTTGTTTCTTATTTTTTATGAAATCAGCATTCTCATGTACAAACATTTGCATGTTTGCTTTTGCTTCATTTAACACTATGTCTTATCAGTACCTCATTCTTATAAAATACTGCATAGCGTTCCATAATATAGACACACTGCAGTTCATTCATTTATTCTTCCTATTGATATTCAGTTAAGGTTACCAATCAATCACTATTACAAACAATGCAGCAGTTAACACTCTTATAAACCCACATAAAAGTTATTCTAGTTTAGATACTGAGAAGTAGAATTGCTGTATCTTATGGTATCACCAAACTAATTCATTATTTATCAATCTGATGGTTTAAAAATAATACCTTATTGCTATTCTTTTTTGCAATTACATAGTTACTTATTAAGAATGAGCATTTTGTCATATATTATTGAACATTTTTATTTCCTATTCTGTGATCTTTTCATATTTTTGTCCATGTTTCTGTTGAGGAGTTTGTTCTATTCGAATTGAATTTCAGGAGTTCTTTATATAATCTGAATACTAATATTTTGTCTTGTATAGTATAAATAATTCAAGTGATTATACATAGACCACTGATTTTTGTTTAAGCATATTTAGAATATCTTGTCACAGAAAAGATTTATTTTTAATTTTATGAAGTTTAACAATCATTTTATTGCAGTATTTTATTTACATTTTTTAAGATTACTTCTCCACTAGAAACATAATGTAAAACCTTAATCAATAAAGAAAAACATTATAAAAATATAATACAGTCTCCTATGTTGACTTATATTTTATATAATGGTATTTTATAACTTATTTTTAAAAAGCCAATTTGGCTATTTTTAATGGTATTTGGTATGTTGTTGTTGTTTTTTTCTTTTTAAAAATGGCCAATTGTTTTAGCATTATTCATTTGAAATGCTCCCTTCACCATACACTAAATTATTATATATACACACTTTGAATACTTATTAATTCCAATGGGTTAAATATGAAAACAAAGAAACATCAATTGAGCTATGAGCAGTTAAAGTGTGTATACATTTTTGGACACCCTGTATATAAGTCTACTTTGGAGCTCTATTATGGTCTATTTATATATTAGTCTATCTCTATATCAGCACCATACTCTTAATTGTGAAAACTTTATATGTTAGTTTGGCTTCATAGAGTCAGAGAAGATTTTTCATAAATGAAGTTACTCTTGACCAGGTGTTTCTTCCAGTTAGAAGAACCATGTGCCAATACACAAAGTTATGAAATCATGTGGCATATTTAAGGACTCTCAAGTTGTGTAGTATCACTAGAAGATATTACTTATAGTCCAGGGTGGGTGTTGAGGCCAGAGAAGATTGGGACCATGTTATAAGGGTTTAATTAATCTGTTAAGAGTTGAGAATTATCCTCAAGGCAGGGTAGACCTATTAGAGCAGTGGTTCTCAACCGTGGCTAGATATTAGAATCACCTGGGAATCTTTTGAAAATCCTGATTTCTGGGCCTTATCCTCCGGAAATTCTGTTTCTTTGTTATGGGGTGGGACCACAACATTAGTAACAAAGAAACAGAATTTCCCGAGGATGAGGCCCAGAAATCAGGATTTTCAAAAGATTCCCAGGTGATTCTAATGTGCAGCCAAGGTTGAGAACCACTGTATTAGAGACTTTTGGGCAGGGGAATAATATAATCAGCTGTCTTTGCCAGAAGTGTGAGGATGGTTTAAAGGGAGAAGATCCTGTGTCAGTGCTGTAGGAATTCAGGGAAAGAGGAGATCTTTGCAAGCTGAATTAGTTAGATAAAGCTTTATGAGAACTGTCAAGCTGTGAAAAAAAATGGTAGGATATGGTTAATTTAAGGAGAGCATACTGATGCATTGGTTCAAGAGGAGAAATTTGTTATGCATTTATTTAATTTATATTTACATTATTTTGATCCTATATCCCTTTCAGAATAAGTTTAATTATAAAATAAATAAATTCAGTACATTGGGTGTGAATATCTTCCCATGTAATCTAACTTAAGCCAAGGTTGTGTTTGTTTCAAAATGGTGTGATATGACTCCTTTAAGTAACCAAGTTTTAAAATGTCAAATAAAGATTTTTCATTCACTAAAAGAAAGCAGTCCTGAGAGAATTTTTGTCACAACTAAAGATAGACATACCTCCTGTTAAAAAGGCATCTTGGTAACTGAGAATGCAGGAAAGGACAAATGCACAAATAAAGTACAACTTTAAGTTGAAGGCTAAGCAGAAATGAATTATTTTAGCAGGCAGTAAACAAAAGGGCTAGAGAATTAATGTTTCTGAGGTAAGTATTTCTGACTTCTAGTACAGAACAAGTAAGTGTTAATGGGACATTTAAACCTTGAAATGTAATTGTTTAAAAACTGGTTAATCTCAGTGAGTTAAGGCCAGAGTTCTTTCTAAAATTACCGAAACAACTTGTTGAATAGAAATAGGATAATCAAAGCAAAAGTTAAAAACTTTCACACACTTCTATAATTTTTCCCACTTGTTCTATTTGGAATTTCATAACTAACAATAATTTACTCAATATAACTAATTTATTATATTAAATAATTTTAAATATAAGTATTAATGAGGATATAGCATGGACTATAATATTTTTTCCTAACTTGTGTATGTCTAAGAAAATTCTAGCTACATACCTGCTATTCTAGCATAATGATTCACCATGAATCACACAATGGCAACTTCCTGAAATAAAGGCAGAGTTCAGTAGGGTGAAATTTAACTCTTCTCTAGGATCTGTTCTGAAATCTTATCCTCTGAATCATGGAAGAATGTCACACCCCTTGTGCCTTAATCTCTGTATGAGTAAACTGCTATTTTGAGCAACTACTTAAAAATGGTTTGGTTCTGTATGTAAAAATATTTTAAAAGTTCTAGAAAGAAAAAAAGGGGTGGGGATAGCCTGAAGGATAACTCTTTTCAAAGCCAGTTTATTGTAGACAGCAAACAACGGACAGGAATTAGAGGTTTTTAAGCAAGGAGATCAATATTAATATTATTATTCATAAGAAGAGAGATAGCTTAGGATGATCAAAAAGTTCTGAAAATGAAGAGTGGTGATAGTTACAAAACATTGTGAATATAATTAATACCATGGAGATGTACATGGAAAATGGTTAAAATGGTAACTTTTATGTATATTATACCATAATAATTTTTTTTCAGAGAGAGACAGAGAAGCAGAGAAGAGAATTATAAAGAGTTCCCCAAAAGGAGCTTCTTTTCTGATAGGGAAGAAATTATTCTATATATTGCTGTCATTGTAAAGCTTTAGCTTCTCCTTTTTAAAGCATATGGAACCTGAGTAGGGAAAAAATGTTCTCTCTTCATCCTATGTCCAGGAAGAATACCAGAAGTTTAAACTGAAGTTGGAACAGCCTGTGAGTCAGGAATAGATAAGGTCTTAGCAGAGCGTAATTATAGTTAGCAAGTGATTAAGAGGTTTCAGTGCCTCAAGTGACCAGCTTCATGCCAAACATTGATGCCCCACAACCTCAATCAGAGCCAACAGATCAGGCAGGCTGAGGACAGCACTTGTGCCTAGGCCAACACCTAGGGCAATTTTTCAAAGCTGGAATGGTTCAAAGTGGGTTCTGACTAGATTGGGGGAGAGTAGGATCTGATTATGTTTATTGGGATTGATAACAGTCTATTTTATCATAGTGGAAGTTCTTGTTACTTCATGTTTTTTTGCCTTATGGTTTTTCTTTTGATAAATTCATGCCATGCTGCCATTAAATTCATGTAGTTATTTTCAATATAGAACATATGTTGACAGAAAAGAATAATGAGACATGGTTCTCAATGGCTCATTTTAGTTATTCATGCCTACAGGGAAGTGAAGAACAAGAATTAGTTGGATGACCCATATTTATACCACTATGTGATGGCAACTATTTGCAAGTTTATTCAACTAAGTTAAGATAACCCAACTGTCAAGGACATAACTAGTATAGTTTGAGAATTCTAGAAATATAAGATATCTTTACTTTTAAAAAGTATGTTAGCTTTTCTCCAACCTCCAAATATTTTGCTGGCAAAGTGCCACTAAATATAAATCATGGGAATAATCACTAATTTGCCCAGATCTTACAATGCAATAGAACTTCTAGTTGCCTTAGAGAGACATACGGAGAAATAGCAATGCCCTTCTTTTTTAAAAATATATTTTATTGATTTTTTACAGAGAGGAAGGGAGAGAGATAGTTAGAAACATCAATGAGAGAGAAACATCATCAATCAGCTGCCTCCTGCACATCTCCTACTGGGGATATGCCCGCAATCAAGGTACATGCCCTTGACCAGAATCGAACCTGGGACCTTTCAGTCCCCAGGCCGATGCTCTATCCACTGAGCCAAACCGGTTTCGGCTAGCAATGCCCTTCTATTAATCAATCCCACTGAATTCTGATTATGCCTTTCAATCAGGTGTTGTTGTTTTTTAATTCTTTAAAAGACTGGGAAAGGGATAAGGTGACTGAATAAAGAAGGTGAAGGGATTAGCTAAAGAACATATGTGTGTACCCTGTGGACACAGACAATAGTTTGGTGAAGGCCAAAGCTTGGGGAGGCAGTGATGGGTGGAGGTGGGCAAAGGATAGGGAAAAGGAAAACACCTGCAATTATATCAACATTAAAACTTTTTAATAAAAAATGGCTACTGTCTTTTGTATTTCGGTGGGGTCTGTTGTTATTTCACCTCTTTCATTTCTGATTTTGTTTATTTGGGTCCTCTCTCTTTGCTTCTTGGTGAGCCTGGCTAAAGGTTCATCAATCTTGTTTATCATTTCAAAGAACCAGCTCTTGGTTTCATTGATCTTTTGTATTGTATTTTTGGTCTCTATGTCATTTATTTCTGCTCTGATCTTTATTATATCCTTCCTTCTATTTATTCTGGGCTTTTCCTGTTGCTCTCGTTCTAATTCTTTAAGTTGTAGGGTTAAATAGTTACCAGTTTTTCTTGTTTATTGAGGTAGGCCTGTAGAACTATGAACTTCCCTCTCAGAACTGCTTTCACTGTGTCCCATAGATTTTGGATCGTTGTGTTTTCATTTTCATTTGTTTCCAGGATGTTTTTTATTTCTTCTTTGATCTCTCTGGTAACCCAATCATTGTTTAATAGCATGCTATTTAGCCTCCATGCATTTGATTTTTTAAAATTTTTTATTATAGTTGATTTCCAATTTTATGCCATTGTAATCTGAGAAGATGCTTGATTTGGTTTCAGTCTTCTTGAATTTGAAGAGACTTAGCCTGTGTACTAATATGTGGTCTATCTTTGAAAATGTACCATGTGCACTTGAGAAGAATGTATACAGACAGTCCTCGGGTTACATCAGACTCGACGTACGTCCTTTCATGGTTATGTCGCCATCTCCCATTTATTTGTTAAAAAAAAGTTCTGTCATTTTGACGTATGTACATATGTGCTTTATGTTTTTTTTATTATTTATTTACCACTAGTAAAGGTCAGGAATTGTTATCTTTCTTTTAATTTTTTTTTTTTACTGTTTCACTTCATTACTGTTGTGTATGTGCTCCATGTGAGTGGCATAGGTACTTATGTAGGTGGGTTCCAACTTACGGCGAAAATCACCTTACATTGTGCCATAGGAATGGATCTCCAATATAATCTGAGGACCTACTGTATTCCATAGCTTTGGGGTGAAGTGTTCTTTTTTTTAAATATATTTTATTGATTTTTTACAGAGAGGAAGGGAGAGGGATAGAGAGTTAGAAACATCGATGAGAGAAACATTGATCAGCTGCCTCCTGCACACCTCCTACTGGGGATGTGCCCACAACCAAGGTACATGCCCTTGACCGGAATTGAACTTGAACTTGAGACCTTTCAGTCCCCAGGCTCTATCCACTGACCCAACCAGGTTAGGGCGCTTTTTTTTTTTT